>NC_058081.1:685675688-685804863 GCF_014858855.1 Bufo gargarizans | reverse complement strand
AATGCCAGTTATAGTCACCCAGGGTGACTTTAAAAAAGTATAAAAAAAAACTTTTTAAAAATATTTTTAAAAATTACCCCCCTTTCCTTAAAATAAAAATACTTAAGCAAGGAAAAAAATGGCATGCGAAAATGCCCATATAATTAAAACATAACAATATTCCTTTTCGGTCCTTAATTCTTTGGTATTATTTATGGATAAATGGCCAGAGTGTCCAACACTGATTATTGGCGACTTCAACTGTGTCATTGATCCTGTACGTGATAGGGTCTCTACGAGTGTCAGGAGTGATAGTCCGGTCCAGGGGTCTCCCCTGGCACGGTTTTGCCTGGAGGCTGGTTTTGAAGATGCTTGGGAATATCTAGGACAGGGGAAAAGGGCTTTTTCATGTTTTAGTAAAGCAGGTAAATCGATGTCCAGAATAGATCTTGCATTGATAAGTAGTAAACATGTGAAATTGGTAAAGCGAATGAAATATGAAACAAGGTCAATATCGGATCATTCTCCGTTACTACTTGAACTCTGCTTATCTCAGGAAAGATACACACCAAAACCTCCTTTTAGACTAAATCCTTACTGGCTATCAGTTATAAAGACACATGAAATAATCCAAAATGAAATTGGCCGATTCTGGGATAATAACTATGGCTCAGCAAAAATTCAAGTGGTATGGGATACTTTTAAGGCGTATATGAGGGGATTGATGGTTAGTAACATCGCGAACCTTAGAAAGGAGTACGGGAAAAAACTGAAAAATCTAGAAGAACGTGTAGCACTGGCGACAGAATCCTTTTACATGAATAAGACGGAGGAGAACAGGGAAAATATGCAAAGAGCCACACAAATATATTCTAATTTTTTATTGGATAAGGCCCAACAGAGCCTTTTTTTTAAAGGGCAAAAATATTTTACCGAGTCAGGGCAACCTGGTAAATTTTTGTCCAGAGTAATTTCAAGCCAACAATCCAAAAAATATATAGATAAGGTTCGATTGATTGATGGTAGGATGGTCACTAGACAGGGTCCGGTAGAGAAGGCCTTTGTTGACTATTTCCTTGATTTGTATAAAGCTGAATCCAAGATTACAGATGATAAGATAGATTTCTATCTTGACAGGATCATCTTTTCAACTATTACTGAGACGCAAAAGAAAGCACTTGAACTAGAGGTCTCAATTCAGGAACTTGAGGGGAGCTATTAAATTATGCTCAGCCAATTCCACTCCTGGTTCAGATGGGCTCCCATATGAATTCTATAGTAAATATAGGGATTGTATTCTCCCGAGACTGTTGGAGGTCTTTGCTGAATCAATGGAGGATGGGAAGTTGCCAGATTCAATGATGGAGGCTGTAATAATATTAATTCCAAAAAAAGGCAAGGACCCTTTAGATTTAGAATCTTATAGACCAATCTCACTGCTTAATGCAGATGTAAAGCTTCTTGCGAGGGTCCTGGCTACAAGGCTTTCTAGGGTCATTTCCTCTATTGTCCATCCGGATCAGAGTGGCTTTATTCAGAACAAGGGCACACATCATAATTTACATCGGCTTTTTTCTAATATTCAGGCCCCTGGGGGGACCGCTCGCTCCATCCTGTCATTGGATGCCTCTAAGGCCTTTGACAGGGTGGAGTGGCGCTTCCTCTGGAAGGTTCTGGCAAGGATGGGCTTTGGGGAAAAGTTTATACGTACTCTTAAGTTATTGTATAGATCTCCAAGGGCAAAATTGAGTCTTAATGGAATCCTGAGTAGTAGTATTGATTTAAATAGAGGCACGCGGCAGGGCTGTCCATTATCCCCCTTGTTATTCGATATTTATATCGAACCCCTTGCGATGGCTATCAGGCAGGACGATCAGGTTAAAGGATTTGGTACGCTAGGATCACAAGACCGTATCTCCTTATATGCGGATGATGTTCTTTTTTTTATAGACCACACGGAAATTACTCTTCCTAGGATTATTCAAATGGTTAAAGCATTTGGTGAGGTGTCTGGTCTTCTTATAAACTGGGCCAAGACCAGCTTGATGCCAATAGACCCCCTGCCACAGAAAGAGGTTCTTGTGACACAGTTAGACATTGTTGACACTTTTCAATATTTGGGTTTGATTATATCACCTCGGGTTGAAAATTTTGTACAACTTACTTTGATCCCCATAATGGTAAGGACTAGAGCTAAAATAGGGATCTGGCTGAGACTTCCCCTATCCAGAGCTGACCGAGTTTCACTAGTCAAAATGGTGATACTACCACAATTTCTTTATGTGCTCAGGAAT
Source organism: Bufo gargarizans (assembly GCF_014858855.1). NCBI lineage: Eukaryota > Metazoa > Chordata > Amphibia > Anura > Bufonidae > Bufo > Bufo gargarizans. The sequence goes on along the minus strand of NC_058081.1, from coordinate 685,802,590 downwards.
ACACCTATTTGGATACAAGATAAATATTTTAAACTCATGGAAAGAATAATTAATGATTTAATATGGGGAAGAAAGCGAGTTCGAATAAAGCTGGAATATTTGTATAAATCAGTGGAGTGTGGGGGTTTAAATCTCCCTTACTTTAAAGGGTACTTTATTGCAGCCCAGTTATTGATGTGCTATGAATCAGAGAACAGTGCATTGCTGGGGAAGTTGGTAACTAGCCATGCCCACAATAATATTCTTACCTTGTTGGAATCTGGTCTATTGAAGAGTTATGAGCGAGGCTACAGAGAGACTATAAAATTACTCCTGAAAGTGTGGGCTACAACTAGGACATGGTTGAAGGTTAAGGGTTCATTTACATTTACGCCTCTCTGGCATAATTTGTATTTACAAAGGCTAGATGATATTGCAGTTGACACATTTTGGCAGAAGAATAAAATTCTGTATATTTCACAGGTAGTTAAAGATAGAGAAATTAAACCATTTATAGAGATGACACATAATATAGAAAACCTTTCATGGTTTAGGTATTTTCAACTGCGCTCAGTACTATCCAGTTTGGATGATAAACTGGTGTTGGATATAGATAATTCATCTTTTTTGAATGATTGGGTAGGGGGTACACTGTCTAGAATAAAAATTTTAAATATATATAAGTTACTACTTAAGGCACGGTTTAGTGATACACAGTCACCAGGACAAAAAGCGTGGGAGGTGGATTGTCCGAATTTACAAATAGAAGGGTGGGAGAATATTTTTGGGAACTTAGGCTCACTATCCCAGAACTTCAACCATGTTTTAATACAATTTTATATTTACCATAGATTATATATCACTCCTTTATGGATGAATAAATGTGGATTAAGAGACACGTCTAACTGCCCTAAATGCGACACTGTAGGAGCCGATTTTCTTCATATGATATGGACTTGTCCAGAACTCATAAACTACTGGAATACTATAAATAATTGTATTATGTATAAACTAAAAATACGAATCCCTTTTGAACCACAAGTATTCGTGCTTAATGATCTTTCCAAATTAAATAATCACAAGTATCAAAAGATCCTCCTGAGTAGGATATTGATGTTGGCCAGAGTGTTGGTCAGTCGGACCTGGTTTGCTCGATATACTCCAGATATAATTACATGGATAAATCTAATTGTTAAGGTAAAAAATTATGAGAAAATTATGTATAAACAGAGGGAAGCTGAGGAGAATGTCATGGAACCATGAACCAGACGTACAACAAGAGATGAGTGGAAATAAGAAGGCTTTATTGAAAATAAAGCTGTAAGGCAAAAGTCCAAACGGATGGCTAAACCGAAGCAGGGTCTTGCGAAACCAGAGATCAGGAACCAGAAGGGTATCTCAGATGAAGCCAGGATCAGGAACCAACAGGGTAGTCAGACGAAGCCAGGATCAGGAATCAGCAGGGTAGTCAGACGAAGCCAGGATCAGGAACCAGAAGCAGCAGCAGTCTTAGAAGCATGTGAGCACAGGAGGACCAAGCAGGGAACTGAAGCCACAGACCTCCTATATATATGAGCTAGGCATCCAGCTCCTCCCAGTGGGAAGGAGGAGCCGCAGGGTGGGAGGCTACAAGAAACCCAGAAACCAAGATGGCCGCCAGCACATGTCAAACGAAGGAGAACAGCAAGGAGGTAAGACCATGACAGTACCTCCCCCTCAAGGGCCCCTCCTCCGCGGAGTAAGGAACGGTTTCTGAGGGAAGCGTGCGTGGAAGGCTCGGAGCAAGGCAGGAAGATGGACATCTGTGGAGGGAACCCAGGAACGCTCCTCTGGACCATAACCACGCCAATGGACCAAAAACTGCACCCGGCCGCGGACCAGGCGTGAGTCCAGGATATTGCTCACCTCATACTCCTCACGATTGCCCACTTGGACCGGACGAGGCCGAGGAATCGAGGAAGTGAAACGATTACACACCAGTGGCTTCAAGAGGGAGACATGAAACACGTTGGAGATCCGCATGCCAGGAGGAAGCGCAAGGGCATAGGCTACCGGGTTTACCCTGCGAAGCACTCGGAAGGGACCAACAAAGCGAGGCGCCAGCTTGGGAGTGGGCACTCGAAGGTTGAGGTTGCGGGTGGACAACCATACGCGGTCTCCGACCTGGTAGGAAGGAGCGGGCGCTCGCCTGCGATCAGCCTGGAGTCTCTGGCGCTGCGCAGAGACCTCAAGGGACCTCTGGATCTGTACCCAAGAAGCACGTAGGACGGAAAGGTGATCCTCCACAGCCGGAATATCCTGGGGAGAGAATACCTCCGGTAACACGGCAGGTTGGAACCCATAATTGGCCATGAAGGGAGACGTCCCAGAGGAAGAGTTCACCGCCGTGTTCCTGGCAAACTCAGCCCAAGGCAGGAGGTCAACCCAATTGTCTTGGTGATCGGAGACATAGCAACGAAGGAATTGCTCCAAGGCCTGATTGGATCGTTCTGCGGCCCCATTGGACTGAGGGTGGTAGGCCGATGAGAAAGAGAGATGAATCCCCAACTGGGAGCAAAAGGCGCGCCAGAACCTGGACACAAACTGACTCCCCCGATCCGACACAATCTCCTTGGGCAAACCGTGCAACCGGAAGACCTCCCTGGCAAAAATCGAGGCCAACTCTTGTGCAGAGGGTAACTTCTTGAGAGGTACACAGTGGCACATTTTGGAAAACCGATCCACTATCATGAGAATGACCGTATGGCCTCGGGATGCAGGGAGGTCCACAATGAAATCCATCCCCAGGTGTGACCATGTACGCTCCCCGGTGGCTATGGGTTGCAAAAGGCCCAACAGAAGGTGCCGAGGGGACTTACTCTGGGCACAAACGGAGCATGCCGCTACATATGCGGCGATGTCGGAACGTAGAGAAGGCCACCAGAACAGACGTGAAACAGCCCAGGACAGCTGATTCTTCCCAGGATGCCCCGCGGCCTTGGAGTTATGGTAGGTTCGCAACAACCGAGTGCGCAACTCCTCAGGCACAAAACACCTGCCGTTGGGTCTCCCAGAGGGAGCACCAGATTGAGCCGCCAAAATCTGCTCACCCAGGGGAGAGGTCAGGCTGGTGCGAATGGCGGCCAGGATCTGATTCGGAGGTATGACCGAAGTCGGAATCGACTCCTCCCCGGACAGCTCGGAGTACTGCCGTGATAAGGCATCCGCTCTGATGTTCTTGGAACCGGGTAGGTAGGAGACCACGTAATTAAAACGTGACAAGAACAGAGCCCATCTGGCCTGACGTGGTGTCAATCTCTTGGCCTCAGAGAGGTAGGTCAGATTCTTGTGGTCCGTCAGGATGAGAACCGGAACCACCGAGCCCTCGAGCAAGTGCCTCCATTCTTTAAGGGCCTGCACGATGGCCAATAACTCCCTGTCACCAATCTGATAGTTGCACTCCGCGGAAGACAGTTTCCGGGAGTAAAACCCACAAGGAAGCAGAGGACCCTCTGGTGTTCTACGCTGAGACAGGAGGGCGCCTACTCCCGTCTCAGACGCGTCCACCTCGAGGACAAACGGCAACCCAGGGTTGGGATGCCTAGCTCATATATATAGGAGGTCTGTCGTCTATCGCCTCAAGAGCCAGTGGGGAACCTCGAGGCTGCAGAGGAATGGAATTGGCGGCAGCGAACACACTATCAATGAACAAACCACCAGCACCAGAGTCCACCAACGCCTGGGTCGTCACCAAACCCCCGACCCAGGAGAGGACAACAGTAATCAGTGGTTTGTCAACACGGGAAACCGGGGACGAGGAGACTCCACCCAAGATCTGCCCCCGACAGGATCTCAGGTGCGAGTGTTTCCCGGACGGTTCGGGCATGCCAACCGAAAATGCCCACCGAGACCACAGTACATGCATCGGCCCTCGCGTCTCCGGAGTACCCTCTCCCCCTCGGACAGGCGAGCAAACCCCAGCTGCATGGGTTCACCCCCAGACAAGTCATCCCCAGGAGGCGTGGGAGGAGAGGGAGGCACGGGTGGGACAGCAAACGTAGGTGCCAATCTGTTAGAAGGCCTCCGCAGGCTCTCCTGAAAGGAAGGTCTCTCCCTGAGTCTGGTGTCAATCAAAATCAGGAAAGAAATAAGAGACTCGAGCTCCACTGGTAGGTCCTTAGCTGCAACCTCATCCTTCAAGGCATCTGAGAGACCATGAGAGAAAGCAGCGACCAGAGCCTCATTATTCCAGCCCACCTCTGCTGCCAGGGTACGAAACTCAATGGCGTATTCAGCTACGGATCGTGAACCCTGTCTGATGGACATAAGGAACTTCGCAGCAGAGGCAGCACGAGCCGGCACATCGAATACCTTCCGAAGAGAAGCAACAAAACCGGAAAACTCGGCAACCACCGGATTGTTGTTCTCCCATAAAGGGCTGGCCCAGGCCAAGGCCTTGTCCGAGAGCAGCGAGATCAAGAAGCCCACCTTTGATCTCTCAGTAGGAAAGGCATGTGGCAGCAACTCGAAGTAAATGCCCACCTGGTTAAGGAAACCTCGGCACTGAGTTGGCTCTCCCCCAAAGCGCTGTGGAAGGGGGGCAGAACCGGTCATACCCCGAAACACCGCAGGCGCAGCAACAGGTGTCGGGGTAGACTCTGGCGCAACAACCGGAGCGGCAGTAGGAGCGGGCCCAGGAGCGACAACCGACCCATCGGCAACGGAAGCTAAATGAGCCGTGCGTTCAAGCAGGGTTTGCAACGCCACAGCGAACCGACCCAACAGGTGATCCTGCTGATCAAGTCTGGCAACCAGCGTAGGTAGCGAGGATGGCCCTGTACCGTCAGAATTCATGGCTTGGTCCTAATGTCATGGAACCATGAACCAGACGTACAACAAGAGATGAGTGGAAATAAGAAGGCTTTATTGAAAATAAAGCTGTAAGGCAAAAGTCCAAACGGATGGCTAAACCGAAGCAGGGTCTTGCGAAACCAGAGATCAGGAACCAGAAGGGTTGTCAGATGAAGCCAGGATCAGGAACCAACAGGGTAGTCAGACGAAGCCAGGATCAGGAATCAGCAGGGTAGTCAGACGAAGCCAGGATCAGGAACCAGAAGCAGCAGCAGTCTTAGAAGCATGTAAGCACAGGAGGACCAAGCAGGGAACTGAAGCCACAGACCTCCTATATATATGAGCTAGGCATCCAGCTCCTCCCAGTGGGAAGGAGGAGCCGCAGGGTGGGAGGCTACAAGAAACCCAGAAACCAAGATGGCCGCCAGCACATGTCAAACGAAGGAGAACAGCAAGGAGGTAAGACCATGACAGAGAAGTGGATTAAGATATGGGGTGGTTGGAGGACTTAATTACTTGTGTTTAATTTCTTTATTTATAAAGGTTTCATTTTGACGCACCACAGGTAGGGGGGGAGGGGAGGGTTTTTAGGGAATTGGGGTTGGGGAGAAATTGTATCCTTTTTTCTATTTGTAATGTTTTGATATATTAATTAATAAAGATAATCAAATAAAAAAAAAAACATAACAATATTAATGGCATATTGAAAATGGCGTAACAGGGGGAAAAAAAATGCCAATTTGCCATTTTCTGTCACTTTAACTTCCCAATATTTTTTTTATAAAAAGTGATCAAAAATAGGGATGAGCGAACTCGAACTGTATAGTTCGGGTTCGTACCGAATTTTGGGGTGTCCGTGACACGGACCCGAACCCGGACATTTTCGTAAAAGTCCGGGTTCGGGTTCGGTGTTCGTCGCTTTCTTCGCGCTTTTGTGACGCTTTCTTGGCGCTTTTTGAAAGGCTGCTAAGCAGCCAATCAACAAGCGTCATACTACTTGCCCCAAGAGGCCATCACAGCCATGCCTACTATTGGCATGGCTGTGATTGGCCAGAGCACCATGTGACCCAGCCTCTATTTAAGCTGGAGTCACATAGCGCCGCCCGTCACTCTGCTCTGATTAGCGTAGGGAGAGGTTGCGGCTGCGACAGTAGGGCGAGATTAGGCAGATTAACTCCTCCAAAGGACTTGATTAACTGATCGATCTGCAGCTGTGGATCATTGAGCTGCTGATCCTCAATTGCTCACTGTTTTTAGGCTGCCCAGACCGTTTGTCAGTCACATTTTTCTGGGGTGATCGGCGGCCATTTTGTGTCTTGTGGTGCGCCAGCACAAGCTGCGACCAAGTGCATTTAACCCTCAATGGTGTGGTTGTTTTTTGGCTAAAGCCTACATCAGGGTGAAGCTGTCACACCAAGTGCATTTAACCCTCAGTAGTGTGGTTGGTCAAGCTATCACACCAAGTGCATTTAACCAGCAATAGTCTGTTCATTTTTTGGCCATATACTAAATCAGGGGCAAGCTGCGCCCGTCACCAAGTGCATTTAACCCTCAGTAGTGTGGTTGGTCAAGCTGTGACACCAAGTGCATTTAACCAGCAATAGTCTGTTCATTTTTTGGCCATATACTACATCAGGGGCAAGCTGCGCCCATCACCAAGTGCATTTAACCAGCAATAGTGTGGTTATTTTTTGGCCATATCCCAGTCTAATTCTGTCACTAAATCCATACCGGTCACCCAGCGCCTAAATACTAGGCCTCAAATTTATATCCCGCTAAATCTCTCGTTACCGCTGTCCTGTTGTGGCTGGGAAAGTTATTTAGTGTCCGTCAAAGCACATTTTTTGTTCTGGGTTGAAATACAATTCCCAATTTAGCAATTTAAAAATTTAGTGGTTTCTGCTGTATCAGATCTATTTGAAATCTATCCCTAAAAGGGTATATAATATTCAAGGTGCACATAGGGTCATTCAGAATAACTTCACACACCCGCTACTGTGCATTTCCAAGTCTAATTCTGTCACTAAACCCATACCTGTCACCCAGCGCCTAAATACTAGGCCTCAAATTTATATCCAGCTAAATCTGTCCTTAGTGCTGTAGCTGGGCGAGTTATTTAGTGTCCGTTCAAGCACATTTCTTGTTCTGGGTTGAAATACAATTCCCAATTTAGCAATTTCATAACTTAGTGGTTTCTGCTATATCAGAGCTATTTGAAATCTATCCCTAAAAGGGTATATAATATTCAAGGTGCACATTGGGTCATTCAGAATAACTTCACACACACCCGCTACTGTGTATTTCCAAGTCTAATTCTGTCACTAAACCCATACCTGTCACCCAGCGCCTAAATACTAGGCCTCAAATTTATATCCTGCTAAATCTCTCGTTAGTGCTGTAGCTGGGCGAGTTATTTAGTGTCCGTTCAAGCACATTTCTTGTTCTGGGTTGAAATACAATTCCCAATTTAGCAATTTCATAATTTAGTGGTTTCTGCTATATCAGAGCTATTTGAAATCTATCCCTAAAAGGGTAGATCATATTGAAGGTGCACATAGGGACATTCAGAATAACTTCACACACACCCGCTACTGTGTATTTCCAAGTCTAATTCTGTCACTAAACCCATACCTGTCACCCAGCGCCTAAATACTAGGCCTCAAATTTATATCCAGCTAAATCTGTCCTTAGTGCTGTAGCTGGGCGAGTTATTTAGTGTCCGTTCAAGCACATTTCTTGTTCTGGGTTGAAATACAATTCCCAATTTAGCAATTTCATAATTTAGTGGTTTCTGCTATATCAGAGCTATTTGAAATCTATCCCTAAAAGGGTATATAATATTCAAGGTGCACATTGGGTCATTCAGAATAACTTCACACACACCCGCTACTGTGTATTTCCAAGTCTAATTCTGTCACTAAACCCATACCTGTCACCCAGCGCCTAAATACTAGGCCTCAAATTTATATCCTGCTAAATCTCTCGTTAGTGCTGTAGCTGGGCGAGTTATTTAGTGTCCGTTCAAGCACATTTCTTGTTCTGGGTTGAAATACAATTCCCAATTTAGCAATTTCATAATTTAGTGGTTTCTGCTATATCAGAGCTATTTGAAATCTATCCCTAAAAGGGTATATAATATTCAAGGTGCACATTGGGTCATTCAGAATAACTTCACACACACCCGCTACTGTGTATTTCCAAGTCTAATTCTGTCACTAAACCCATACCTGTCACCCAGCGCCTAAATACTAGGCCTCAAATTTATATCCTGCTAAATCTCTCGTTAACGCTGTCCTGTTGTGGCTGGGAAAGTTATTTAGTGTCCGTCAAAGCACATTTTTTGTTCTGGGTTGAAATACAATTCCCAATTTAGCAATTTCATAATTTAGTGGTTTCTGCTATATCAGAGCTATTTGAAATCTATCCCTAAAAGGGTATATAATATTCAAGGTGCACATTGGGTCATTCAGAATAACTTCACACACACCCGCTACTGTGTATTTCTAAGTCTAATTCTGTCACTAAACCCATACCTGTCACCCAGCGCCTAAATACTAGGCCTCAAATTTATATCCTGCTAAATCTCTCGTTAGTGCTGTAGCTGGGCGAGTTATTTAGTGTCCGTTCAAGCACATTTCTTGTTCTGGGTTGAAATACAATTCCCAATTTAGCAATTTCATAATTTAGTGGTTTCTGCTATATCAGAGCTATTTGAAATCTATCCCTAAAAGGGTAGATCATATTGAAGGTGCACATAGGGACATTCAGAATAACTTCACACACACCCGCTACTGTGTATTTCCAAGTCTAATTCTGTCACTAAACCCATACCTGTCACCCAGCGCCTAAATACTAGGCCTCAAATTTATATCCAGCTAAATCTGTCCTTAGTGCTGTAGCTGGGCGAGTTATTTAGTGTCCGTTCAAGCACATTTCTTGTTCTGGGTTGAAATACAATTCCCAATTTAGCAATTTCATAATTTAGTGGTTTCTGCTATATCAGAGCTATTTGAAATCTATCCCTAAAAGGGTATATAATATTCAAGGTGCACATTGGGTCATTCAGAATAACTTCACACACACCCGCTACTGTGTATTTCCAAGTCTAATTCTGTCACTAAACCCATACCTGTCACCCAGCGCCTAAATACTAGGCCTCAAATTTATATCCTGCTAAATCTCTCGTTAGTGCTGTAGCTGGGCGAGTTATTTAGTGTCCGTTCAAGCACATTTCTTGTTCTGGGTTGAAATACAATTCCCAATTTAGCAATTTCATAATTTAGTGGTTTCTGCTATATCAGAGCTATTTGAAATCTATCCCTAAAAGGGTATATAATATTCAAGGTGCACATTGGGTCATTCAGAATAACTTCACACACACCCGCTACTGTGTATTTCCAAGTCTAATTCTGTCACTAAACCCATACCTGTCACCCAGCGCCTAAATACTAGGCCTCAAATTTATATCCTGCTAAATCTCTCGTTAACGCTGTCCTGTTGTGGCTGGGAAAGTTATTTAGTGTCCGTCAAAGCACATTTTTTGTTCTGGGTTGAAATACAATTCCCAATTTAGCAATTTCATAATTTAGTGGTTTCTGCTATATCAGAGCTATTTGAAATCTATCCCTAAAAGGGTATATAATATTCAAGGTGCACATTGGGTCATTCAGAATAACTTCACACACACCCGCTACTGTGTATTTCTAAGTCTAATTCTGTCACTAAACCCATACCTGTCACCCAGCGCCTAAATACTAGGCCTCAAATTTATATCCTGCTAAATCTCTCGTTAGTGCTGTAGCTGGGCGAGTTATTTAGTGTCCGTTCAAGCACATTTCTTGTTCTGGGTTGAAATACAATTCCCAATTTAGCAATTTCATAATTTAGTGGTTTCTGCTATATCAGAGCTATTTGAAATCTATCCCTAAAAGGGTAGATCATATTGAAGGTGCACATAGGGACATTCAGAATAACTTCACACACACCCGCTACTGTGTATTTCCAAGTCTAATTCTGTCACTAAACCCATACCTGTCACCCAGCGCCTAAATACTAGGCCTCAAATTTATATCCAGCTAAATCTGTCCTTAGTGCTGTAGCTGGGCGAGTTATTTAGTGTCCGTTCAAGCACATTTCTTGTTCTGGGTTGAAATACAATTCCCAATTTAGCAATTTCATAATTTAGTGGTTTCTGCTATATCAGAGCTATTTGAAATCTATCCCTAAAAGGGTATATAATATTCAAGGTGCACATTGGGTCATTCAGAATAACTTCACACACACCCGCTACTGTGTATTTCCAAGTCTAATTCTGTCACTAAACCCATACCTGTCACCCAGCGCCTAAATACTAGGCCTCAAATTTATATCCTGCTAAATCTCTCGTTAGTGCTGTAGCTGGGCGAGTTATTTAGTGTCCGTTCAAGCACATTTCTTGTTCTGGGTTGAAATACAATTCCCAATTTAGCAATTTCATAATTTAGTGGTTTCTGCTATATCAGAGCTATTTGAAATCTCTCCCTAAAAGGGTATATAATATTCAAGGTGCACATTGGGTCATTCAGAATAACTTCACACACACCCGCTACTGTGTATTTCCAAGTCTAATTCTGTCACTAAACCCATACCTGTCACCCAGCGCCTAAATACTAGGCCTCAAATTTATATCCTGCTAAATCTCTCGTTAACGCTGTCCTGTTGTGGCTGGGAAAGTTATTTAGTGTCCGTCAAAGCACATTTTTTGTTCTGGGTTGAAATACAATTCCCAATTTAGCAATTTCATAATTTAGTGGTTTCTGCTATATCAGAGCTATTTGAAATCTATCCCTAAAAGGGTATATAATATTCAAGGTGCACATTGGGTCATTCAGAATAACTTCACACACCCGCTACTGTGTATTTCTAAGTCTAATTCTGTCACTAAACCCATACCTGTCACCCAGCGCCTAAATACTAGGCCTCAAATTTATATCCTGCTAAATCTCTCGTTAGTGCTGTAGCTGGGCGAGTTATTTAGTGTCCGTTCAAGCACATTTCTTGTTCTGGGTTGAAATACAATTCCCAATTTAGCAATTTCATAATTTAGTGGTTTCTGCTATATCAGAGCTATTTGAAATCTATCCCTAAAAGGGTATATAATATTCAAGGTGCACATTGGGTCATTCAGAATAACTTCACACACACGCTTCTGTGCATTTCCAAGTCTAATTCTGTCACTAAATCCATACCGGTCACCCAGCGCCTAAATACTAGGCCTCAAATTTATATCCCGCTGAATTTGAATACAATACATTGGGCCAAATAATATATTTGTTGTTGTGGTGAACCATAACAATGAGAAAAACATCTAGTAAGGGACGCGGACGTGGACATGGTCGTGGTGGTGTTAGTGGACCCTCTGGTGCTGGGAGAGGACGTGGCCGTTCTGCCACATCCACACGTCCTAGTGTACCAACTACCTCAGGTCCCAGTAGCCGCCAGAATTTACAGCGATATATGGTGGGGCCCAATGCCGTTCTAAGGATGGTAAGGCCTGAGCAGGTACAGGCATTAGTCAATTGGGTGGCCGACAGTGGATCCAGCACGTTCACATTATCTCCCACCCAGTCTTCTGCAGAAATCGCACAGATGGCGCCTGAAAACCAACCCCATCAGTCTGTCACATCACCCCCATGCATACCAGGGAAACTGTCTCAGCCTCAAGTTATGCAGCAGTCTCTTATGCTGTTTGAAGACTCCGCTGGCAGGGTTTCCCAAGGGCATCCACCTAGCCCTTCCCCAGCGGTGAAAGACATAGAATGCACTGACGCACAACCACTTATGTTTCCTGATGATGAGGACATGGGAATACCACCTCAGCATGTCTCTGATGATGACGAAACACAGGTGCCAACTGCTGCGTCTTTCTGCAGTGTGCAGACTGAACAGGAGGTCAGGGATCAAGACTGGGTGGAAGACGATGCAGGGGACGATGAGGTCCTAGACCCCACATGGAATGAAGGTCGTGCCACTGACTTTCACAGTTCGGAGGAAGAGGCAGTGGTGAGACCGAGCCAACAGCGTAGCAAAAGAGGGAGCAGTGGGCAAAAGCAGAACACCCGCCGCCAAGAGACTCCGCCTGCTACTGACCGCCGCCATCTGGGACCGAGCACCCCAAAGGCAGCTTCAAGGAGTTCCCTGGCATGGCACTTCTTCAAACAATGTGCTGACGACAAGACCCGAGTGGTTTGCACGCTGTGCCATCAGAGCCTGAAGCGAGGCATTAACGTTCTGAACCTGAGCACAACCTGCATGACCAGGCACCTGCATGCAAAGCATGAACTGCAGTGGAGTAAACACCTTAAAACCAAGGAAGTCACTCAGGCTCCCCCTGCTACCTCTTCTGCTGCTGCCGCCTCGGCCTATTCTGCTGCTGCCGCCTCGGCCTCTTCCTCCGCCTCTGGAGGAACGTTGGCACCTGCCGCCCAGCAAACAGGGGATGTACCACCAACACCACCACCACCACCTCCGTCACCAAGCGTCTCAACCATGTCACACGCCAGCGTTCAGCTCTCCATCTCACAAACATTTGATAGAAAGCGTAAATTCCCACCTAGCCACCCTCGATCCCTGGCCCTGAATGCCAGCATTTCTAAACTACTGGCCTATGAAATGCTGTCATTTAGGCTGGTGGACACAGACAGCTTCAAACAGCTCATGTCGCTTGCTGTCCCACAGTATGTTGTTCCCAGCCGGCACTACTTCTCCAAGAGAGCCGTGCCTTCCCTGCACAACCAAGTATCCGATAAAATCAAGTGTGCACTGCGCAACGCCATCTGTAGCAAGGTCCACCTAACCACAGATACGTGGACCAGTAAGCACGGCCAGGGACGCTATATCTCCCTAACTGCACACTGGGTAAATGTAGTGGCAGCTGGGCCCCAGGCGGAGAGCTGTTTGGCGCACGTCCTTCCGCCGCCAAGGATCGCAGGGCAACATTCTTTGCCTCCTGTTGCCACCTCCTCCTTCTCGGCTTCCTCCTCCTCTTCTTCCACCTGCTCATCCAGTCAGCCACACACCTTCACCACCAACTTCAGCACAGCCCGGGGTAAACGTCAGCAGGCCATTCTGAAACTCATATGTTTGGGGGACAGGCCCCACACCGCACAGGAGTTGTGGCGGGGTATTGAACAACAGACCGACGAGTGGTTGCTGCCGGTGAGCCTCAAGCCCGGCCTGGTGGTGTGTGATAATGGGCGAAATCTCGTTGCAGCTCTGGGACTAGCCAATTTGACGCACATCCCTTGCTTGGCGCATGTGCTGAATTTGGTGGTGCAGAAGTTCATTCACAACTACCCCGACATGTCAGAGCTGCTGCATAAAGTGCGGGCCGTCTGTTCGCGCTTCCGGCGTTCACATCCTGCTGCTGCTCGCCTGTCTGCGCTACAGCGTAACTTCGGCCTTCCCGCTCACCGCCTCATATGCGACGTGCCCACCAGGTGGAACTCCACCTTGCACATGCTGGACAGACTGTGCGAGCAGCAGCAGGCCATAGTGGAGTTTCAGCTGCAGCACGCACGGGTCAGTCGCACTACAGAACAGCACCACTTCACCACCAATGACTGGGCCTCCATGCGAGACCTGTGTGCCCTGTTGCGCTGTTTCGAGTACTCCACCAACATGGCCAGTGGCGATGACACCGTTATCAGCGTTACAATACCACTTCTATGTCTCCTTGAGAAAACACTTAGGGCGATGATGGAAGAGGAGGTGGCCCAGGAGGAGGAGGAGGAGGAGGAGGAAGAGGGGTCATTTTTAGCACTTTCAGGCCAGTCTCTTCGAAGTGACTCAGAGGGAGGTTTTTGGCAACAGCAGAGGCCAGGTACAAATGTGGCCAGCCAGGGCCCACTACTGGAGGACGAGGAGGACGAGGATGAGGAGGAGGTGGAGGAGGATGAGGATGAAGCATGGTCACAGCGGGGTGGCACCCAACGCAGCTCGGGTCCATCACTGGTGCGTGGCTGGGGGGAAAGGCAGGACGATGACGATACGCCTCCCACAGAGGACAGCTTGTCCTTACCCCTGGGCAGCCTGGCACACATGAGCGACTACATGCTGCAGTGCCTGCGCAACGACAGCAGAGTTGCCCACATTTTAACCTGTGCGGACTACTGGGTTGCCACCCTGCTGGATCCACGCTACAAAGACAATGTGCCCACCTTACTTCCTGCACTGGAGCGTGATAGGAAGATGCGCGAGTACAAGCGCACGTTGGTAGACGCGCTACTGAGAGCATTCCCAAATGTCACAGGGGAACAAGTGGAAGCCCAAGGCCAAGGCAGAGGAGGAGCAAGAGGTCGCCAAGGCAGCTGTGTCACGGCCAGCTCCTCTGAGGGCAGGGTTAGCATGGCAGAGATGTGGAAAACTTTTGTCAACACGCCACAGCTAACTGCACCACCACCTGATACGCAACGTGTTAGCAGGAGGCAACATTTCACTAACATGGTGGAACAGTACGTGTGCACACCCCTCCACGTACTGACTGATGGTTCGGCCCCATTCAACTTCTGGGTCTCTAAATTGTCCACGTGGCCAGAGCTAGCCTTTTATGCCTTGGAGGTGCTGGCCTGCCCGGCAGCCAGCGTTTTGTCTGAACGTGTATTCAGCACGGCAGGGGGCGTCATTACAGACAAACGCAGCCGCCTGTCTACAGCCAATGTGGACAAGCTGACGTTCATAAAAATGAACCAGGCATGGATCCCACAGGACCTGTCCGTCCCTTGTCCAGATTAGACATTAACTACCTCCCCATAACCATATATTATTGGACTCCAGGGCACTTCCTCATTCAATCCTATTTTTATTTTCATTTTACCATTATATTGCGAGGCTACCCAAAGTTGAATGAACCTCTCCTCTGCCTGTGTGCTAGGCCTAAATATATGCCAATGGACTGTTGCAGTGGTGGCTGACGTGAAGCCTCATTCTCTGCTATGACATGCAGACTGATTCTCTGCTGTCATGAAGCCAGATTGTCTGTTACGGGACCTCTCTGCTCTGCCTGTGTGCTAGGCCTAAATATATGCCAATGGACTGTTGCAGTGGTGGGTGACGTGAAGCCTCATTCTCTGCTATGACATGCAGACTGATTCTCTGCTGACATGAAGCCAGATCCTCTGTTACGGGACCTCTCTCCTCTGCCTGTGTGTGTGCTGGGCCTAAATATATGCCAATGGACTGTTGCAGTGGTGGCTGACGTGAAGCCTGATTCTCTGCTATGACATGCAGACTGATTCTCTGCTGACATGAAGCCAGATTGTCTGTTACGGGACCTCTCTCCTCTGCCTGGGTGCTAGGCCTAAATATATGCCAATGGACTGTTGCAGTGGTGGGTGACGTGAAGCCTCATTCTCTGCTATGACATGCAGACTGATTCTCTGCTGACATGAAGCCAGATTGTCTGTTACGGGACCTCTCTCCTCTGCCTGTGTGTGTGCTGGGCCTAAATATATGCCAATGGACTGTTGCAGTGGTGGCTGACGTGAAGCCTCATTCTCTGCTATGACATGCAGACTGATTCTCTGCTGACATGAAGCCAGATTCTCTGTTACGGGACCTCTCTCCTCTGCCTGTGTGTGTGCTGGGCCTAAATATATGCCAATGGACTGTTGCAGTGGTGGCTGACGTGAAGCCTCATTCTCTGCTATGACATGCAGACTGATTCTCTGCTGACATGAAGCCAGATTGTCTGTTACGGGACCTCTCTCCTCTGCCTGTGTGCTAGGCCTAAATATATGCCAATGGACTGTTGCAGTGGTGGCTGACGTGAAGCCTGATTCTCTGCTATGACATGAAGACTGATTCTCTGCTGACATGAAGTCCAGATCCTCTGTTACGGGACCTCTCTCCTCTGCCTGTGTGCTGGGCCTAAATTTATGACAATGGACTGTTGCAGTGGTGGCTGACGTGAAGCCTGATTCTCTGCTATGACATGCAGACTGATTCTCTGCTGACATGAAGCCAGATCCTCTGTTACGGGACCTCTCTCCTCTGCCTGTGTGTGTGCTGGGCCTAAATATATGCCAATGGACTGTTGCAGTGGTGGCTGACGTGAAGCCTCATTCTCTGCTATGACATGCAGACTGATTCTCTGCTGACATGAAGCCAGATTCTCTGTTACGGGACCTCTCTCCTCTGCCTGTGTGTGTGCTGGGCCTAAATATATGCCAATGGACTGTTGCAGTGGTGGCTGACGTGAAGCCTCATTCTCTGCTATGACATGCAGACTAATTCTCTGCTGACATGAAGACAGATTCTCTGTTACGGGACCTCCCTCCTCTGCCTGGGTGCTGGGCCTAAATATATGCCAATGGACTGTTGCAGTGGTGGCTGACGTGAAGCCTCATTCTCTGCTATGACATGCAGACTGATTCTCTGCTGACATGAAGCCAGATTGTCTGTTACGGGACCTCTCTCCTCTGCCTGTGTGCTAGGCCTAAATATATGCCAATGGACTGTTGCAGTGGTGGCTGACGTGAAGCCTGATTCTCTGCTATGACATGAAGACTGATTCTCTGCTGACATGAAGTCAGATCCTCTGTTACGGGACCTCTCTCCTCTGCCTGTGTGCTGGGCCTAAATTTATGACAATGGACTGTTGCAGTGGTGGCTGACGTGAAGCCTGATTCTCTGCTATGACATGCAGACTGATTCTCTGCTGACATGAAGCCAGATCCTCTGTTACGGGACCTCTCTCCTCTGCCTGTGTGTGTGCTGGGCCTAAATATATGCCAATGGACTGTTGCAGTGGTGGCTGACGTGAAGCCTCATTCTCTGCTATGACATGCAGACTGATTCTCTGCTGACATGAAGCCAGATTCTCTGTTACGGGACCTCTCTCCTCTGCCTGTGTGTGTGCTGGGCCTAAATATATGCCAATGGACTGTTGCAGTGGTGGCTGACGTGAAGCCTCATTCTCTGCTATGACATGCAGACTAATTCTCTGCTGACATGAAGACAGATTCTCTGTTACGGGACCTCCCTCCTCTGCCTGGGTGCTGGGCCTAAATATATGCCAATGGACTGTTGCAGTGGTGGCTGACGTGAAGCCTCATTCTCTGCTATGACATGCAGACTAATTCTCTGCTGACATGAAGACAGATTCTCTGTTACGGGACCTCTCTCCTCTGCCTGGGTGCCGGGGCCTAAATATCTGAGAATGGACTGTTCCAGTGGTGGTTTCAAAGGAAAGGACCGGCACTTCGCTGATGTAGATCACAATGTAGATTTATTCAGTCACATATTCAAAATGGCATAGTGACGCGTTTCAGCACAGATGTGCTTTCATCAGACTGCATAAAACATCTTACACTCCAGCTATTTATACATAAATGAAACACAAAGGAACTGACATCATCAAAGAAGCTCCGCCTCCCTCATTAAATAAAATTCGCATATCAAATAATCGCAATGAAAAATTCGCATTGAAAAATTCGCAATTGAAAATTCGCAACTGAAAATTCGCAATTGAAAATTGAAAATTCGCAATTGAAAATTCGCAACTAAAAATTCGCAACTGAAAATTCGCAATTGAAAATTCGCAAAAAACATATCCACTCTATACTGGCGAAGATTTTCAGTCACATAGTCCATTCTTGCAGTGATTAATCACGCTGAAGAAAAAAAGAAATATATTTATCAGATTGCATAAGGCCGAATGCCTTATAGGAAGCAGGACACATTGTACTCACGATTGAGGCCCCTGGGCTCCATTGTCTGAAGACGATGGATCCAGTAAGCCTCCCTTTTCAATAACAATTTATTTCTGTCACCCCCTCGACGGGGTAATGATACACCTTCAATAATCTGATACCTCAACTGCGAGATGTTGTGTTTTTTATCATAAAAATGAAGGGGTATTGGGAGTAATAAATTCTGTTTACGGATAGTAGATTTGTGTTTACTTAGTCTGTCCTTCATTCTCATTGAGGTTTCCCCCACATATAGTAATCCACATGGACATTTAAGAATGTAAACCACAAATCTACTATCACAAGTGAACGTGCCCCTTATTGGAATATTTTCACCTGAGTGAGGGTGGGAGAAACATGAACCCTTTATAACGCTGGAACAATTGACACAGTTTAAACAAGGAAAAGTGCCCCGTCTAGGTGTAGATAAAGTACTCTGTCCTCTTTCTATTTTATTACTTCCCACATCCGCCCGGACTATTTTATCCCTAATATTTTCTGCCCGTTTATAGCATATCATGGGTGGCCTCTGGAACTCTCCTATCCGTGGATAGGACTTAGATAATATGTGCCAATGTTGATTAACAATAGTCCTAAGGCGCTGGGACCAGGGATGGTATTTAATCACTAAGGGGATCCTTGTTTCTTTCTTAGTTCTACAGACGTGGACAAAATTGTTGGTACCCTTTGGTCAATGAAAGAAAAAGTCACAATGGTCACAGAAATAACTTTAATCTGACAAAAGTAATAATAAATTAAAATTCTATAAATGTTAACCAATGAAAGTCAGACATTGTTTTTCAACCATGCTTCAACAGAATTATGTAAAAAAATAAACTCATGAAACAGGCATGGACAAAAATGATGGTACCCCTAACTTAATATTTTGTTGCGCAACCTTTTGAGGCAATCACTGCAATCAAACGCTTCCTGTAACTGTCAATGAGACATCTGCACCTCTCAGCAGGTATTTTGGCCCACTCCTCATGAGCAAACTGCTCCAGTTGTGTCCGGTTTGAAGGGTGCCTTTTCCAGACTGCATGTTTCAGCTCCTTCCAAAGATGCTCAATAGGATTGAGGTCAGGGCTCATAGAAGGCCACTTTAGAATAGTCCAATTTTTTCCTCTTAGCCATTCTTGGGTGTTTTTAGCGGTGTGTTTTGGGTCATTGTCCTGTTGCAAGACCCATGACCTGCGACTGAGACCAAGCTTTCTGACACTGGCTAGTACATTTCTCTCTAGAATTCCTTGATAGTCTTGAGATTTCATTGTACCCTGCACAGATTCAAGACACCCTGTGCCAGACGCAGCAAAGCAGCCCCAGAACATAACAGAGCCTCCTCCATGTTTCACAGTAGGGACAGTGTTCTTTTCTTGATATGCTTCATTTTTTCGTCTGTGAACATACAGCTGATGTGCCTTGGCAAAAACTTCGATTTTTGTCTCATCTGTCCACAGGACATTCTCCCAGAAGCTTTGTGGCTTGTCAACATGTAGTTTGGCATATTCCAGTCTTGCTTTTTTATGATTCGTTTTCAACAATGGTGTCCTCCTTGGTCGTCTCCCATGTAGTCCACTTTGGCTCAAACAACGACGGATGGTGCGATCTGACACTGATGTTCCTTGAGCATGAAGTTCACCTTGAATCTCTTTAGAAGTCTTTCTAGGCTCTTTTGTTACCATTCGGATTATCCGTCTCTTAGATTTGTCATCAATTTTCCTCCTGCGGCCACGTCCAGGGAGGTTGGCTACAGTCCCATGGATCTTAAACTTATGAATAATATGTGCAACTGTACTCACAGGAACATCTAGTTGCTTGGAGATGGTCTTATAGCCTTTACCTTTAACATGCTTGTCTATAATTTTCTTTCTGATCTCTTGAGACAGCTCTTTCCTTTGCTTCCTCTGGTCCATGTCGAGTGTGGTACACACCATATCACCAAACAACACAGTGATTACCTGGAGCCATATATATAGGCCCAATGGCTGATTACAAGGTTGTAGACACCTGTGATGCTAATTAGTGGACACACCTTGAATTAACATGTCCCTTTGGTCACATTATGTTCTGTGTTTTCTAGGGGTACCATCATTTTTGTCCATGCCTGTTTCATGAGTTTATTTTTTTACATAATTCTGTTGAAGCATGGTTGAAAAACAATGTCTGACTTTCATTGGTTAACATTTATAGAATTTTAATTTATTATTACTTTTGTCAGATTAAAGTTATTTCTGTGACCATTGTGACTTTTTCTTTCATTGACCAAAGGGTACCAACAATTTTGTCCACGTCTGTATCTGGTGGTGTAATCTCAGCTTTATTACGCTGTATTTTCAATAGATCAGGGGGGTAGCCTCGCTCTCTAAATTTATTGGTCATATCGTCTAATCTTGTTTGACACATATCCCTATCACTAACGATCCGTCTAACCCTCTGGTATTGCCGCCCTGCTTCTTACTAGAATTGTTCCAGTGGTGGGTGACGGGAAGCCAGATTCTCTGCTATGGAACCTCTCTCCAATTGATTTTGGTTAATTTTTATTTATTTAATTTTTATTTTAATTCATTTCCCTATCCACATTTGTTTGCAGGGGATTTACCTACATGTTGCTGCCTTTTGCAGCCCTCTAGCTCTTTCCTGGGCTGTTTTACAGCCTTTTTAGTGCCGAAAAGTTCGGGTCCCCATTGACTTCAATGGGGTTCGGGTTCGGGACGAAGTTCGGATCGGGTTCGGATCCCGAACCCGAACATTTCCGGGATGTTCGGCCGAACTTCTCGAACCCGAACATCCAGGTGTTCGCTCAACTCTAATCAAAAAGTCTCACGTGATTCAAATTGATATAACTGAAAAGGATAGATCGTCCTGCAAAAAATTAGCCCTCACACAGCCCTGTACACATAACTACAAAATAGTTATAGGGGTCAGAATATGGTGATAATTTTTTTTCCGGTATTAAAACGCAAGAAAAATGATACAAATGATACAAGTGTGGTATCGTTGTAACCATACTGACCTGGAGAATGAAGATAACAGGTCAATGTACTGCATAGTGTACAGTGTAAAAAATAAAATAAATAAAAACCTTTTGTTTTTTTTCACAATTCTACCCCATTAGTTTTTTTTTTTCTGCTTCCCACTACAATGTATGCAACTGACATTGCGCCATTAGAAACTATACCTTGACCTGCAGAAAGAAGCCCTCAGAAGGCTATGTGAATGGAAAAATAAAAAAGATAGGACTATGGGAAGGCAGGGAGTGAAAAACGAAAACGCAAAAATTGAAAGTCTCAGGGACCTCTAAGAGTTAACAATGACTAAGGACTAGTGTATAGCCCGAAATGCATCAGTTGTGTATACGTGTTACTGGAGCTAATAAACAATATGCTGTTTTTATGGAAGCCACAATCTCCTCTCTTTTTGCATTCTAGAAGTTATGTATGATTTACTAACAGTCTGCAATGAAGGTCCAGCTGAGTGATACCAGTTGGGGGTGTCCCTGCACAGTCTGACACTATACAATCAGTGCTGCCAGAGTCAGACTGTAGAGCGGCACATCCCCCATAAGGGCTTGTTCACACGACTGTATGTATTTTGCAGTCCTCAAAAAACGGATCCGGAAAGAAATACAGATGACGTTTGTGTGCATTCCGTATTTTGCGGAATGGAACAGCTGGCCCCTAATAGAAGAGTCCTATCCTTGTCCGTAATGCAGACAATAATAGGACATGTTCTATTTTTTTGCGGAACGGAAATATGGACATACAGAAACGGAATACACACGTAAACGAGTACCTTCCATTTTTTTTGCGGACCCATTGAAATGAATTGTTCCGTATACGGTCTGCAAAAAAAACAGAACAGACACGGAAAGAAAATATGATTGTGTGCAAGAGCCCTAAGGGTACTTTCACACTAGCGTTAAAGTTTTCAGGTATCGAGTTCCATCATAGGGGCTCAATACCGGGAAAAAATGGATCAGTTTGGTCCTAATGCTTTCTGAATGGAAAGCAATCCGTTCAGTATGCATCAGGATGTCTTCCGTTCCGTTCCTTTTACGGTATATGGCCAGAGAAAACACCGCAGCATGCTGCAATATTTTCTTTGGGAAAATTCTGGAACACTTGTCGGAATGCTGGATCCGGCATTAATTTCCATTAAAATGTATTAGTGCTGGATTCCTCCGCAGACCTTTAAAAATGTGAAAAAAATAAATACCGGATCCGTTTTTCCAGATGACACCGGAGAGACGGATCCGGTATCTCAATGCATTTGTCAGATGGATCCAGATCTGTAAACAAATGATATCTGTTTGCATACAGATTTCCGTATCTGGCAGGCAGTTCCGGTAACAGAACTGCCTGCCTGAATCCAATAACGCTAGTGTGAAAGGGGCCTAATAGTAACACCCCGCTCTATCTTCATTACAAACTGCTGGCAATTCATAACATCTAGAAGGAATGATAGAGGGGTGGCACAGCATAGAGGAAAAGCTCCAGAATAGCTATTACATGGATGACGCAAGTAATTAGGGTTGAGCGAATCAAAGTATCCAAAGTGGACTTCAATCCGAATTTCAGGGAAAATTTGATTCGCCGCAAAGCAAAATTGCCTCATGCTTTGGGGTAACAAATCAATTTTCCTTGAAATACAGTAGCAGTAAAAAATAAATTCATACTCATCTCATCCACTTGAGCGTGAAAAGACCTCCGCGGCCATCTTGATTGAAGATCCTGCACAAAATATTGTGCATGGTGACGTATGACGTCACCACGTCAGCCACGATTTTGTGCAGGATCTTCACGCTCAAATGGATAAGGTTAGTATTATTCCCCCCCCCCCCCCCCTAAAGGATTAACCCCTGAAAGTCCTCACTAGAGTTGAGCGGACACCTGGATGTTCGAGTTAGCCGGGTTCGGCCGAACTTCACACAAAAGTTCGAGTTCGAGACCTGAACTTAACCCCGAACCACATTAAAGTCAATAGGGACCTGAACTTTGGAGCACTAAAATGGCTCTAAAAAAGTCATGGAAAGGGCTAGAAGGCTGCAAAAGGCAGCAACATGTGGTTAAGAGCATGGCAAGTGCTCTGCAAAAGAAAGGTGGATAGGGAAATGATTTAAAATAACATAAAATATGTAAAAAAAAAAAAAAAAAATCTTGATCTAGGAGGAGGAGGTCCATATGGAGTATGAGGTTGAGGAGGCGGTGGATGTGGCGGTGTAGGTGGAAGCGGCGGTGGAGGAGGCGGAGGTAGCCTACCCAGTTTTTTTTTGTTTTTTTGTTTATATTTGGGTACACTCCAAAACATTGGGAAATATAAAAAATAAAACAAAGAGAAAGTGCGCTGGAGTACAATAATGGCTGGGTGAGGCCATGTCTATTCTGCGCGAGGTACGGACAAGACCTGTGGGATCCCTGCCTGGTTCATTTTAATGAACGTGAGCTTGTCCACCTTGGCTGTGGACAGGCGGCTGCACTTCTCTGTGATAACGCCCCCTGCCGTGCTAAACAAACGTTCAGATAATACACCGGCTGCAGGGCAAGCCAGCCACTCCAAGGAGTAAAGGGCAAGCTCAGGCCATGTGCACAATTTGGAGACCCAAAAGTTGAAGGGGGCAGACCCATCAGTCAGTACGTGTAGGCGTGTGCACACATACTGCTCCACCATGTTGCACGTCCCTGTGACGTCCACGATCCAATTGGATATTTTCTCTATCAACTTTCTATGTTCTTTTATGTGCCTACCATGGTGATCACGGGTAACGGGGAATTAGTGTTCCATGCCGGAGAAGGAGCCTGAGAAAGGGATACCACATCCAAGGGAGGTCAATGGCTGTTATCTGAAACGGGTGGTAATGTGGGACAAGTTATTCAAGCTTAAGATTCGAAGGAAAGGAGGGGGCGCACGGCAATTACCCACTCCCAGAAGGTAGTGACAATCAATAACAATGCGAGACTATTAAGATGCACTGTTATTGGGGGCGGAGCTAGCGCCGGAAGAGAATGGTCGCTAGTGTTTGAGCTTCGTCACATCGAGTCTCTCCCTACATAGCCTACTTCAGCATACCCGACGAAATATGGTCAAAATCGGGAACCCCAAGCTTGGGGAAGCTACCCGTCATCAAAAGACCGTGTCAGGAGAAGGTGACATGGACAAATTTATAAAAAAGGCAGCGGCGGTCTGCGCCGCAAGAGAAACTAAGATGGCGCCCACTGTACATGAGGAGACAGCCACAAGCGAACACGAGGCATCTGAGGCTGATAGCGATAGTGAGGAAGTTAAAGGCTCACAAAGCTTACCGATTTCCAGGAAGTTTCTGAAAAAGACTAGCAAAAGCTCTGGAACCGGTCGCCCACGAACTAGCCTCCCTTAGACAAGAAATGAGACACATTGGAGGCAGAGTGGAGACGCTAGAAACAGCCCAAACCTCCATGCAAGAGTGGCAGATGGCGGCCACAGAGAACTTCAAGAAGTGCCAGGACCATATGAATGCGATCCATACTGCACTTGAAGATCAAGAAAACCGTGGTCGGAGAAACAACCTCCGGTTCCGTGGAGTTCCGGAGGCTATTACGGCTTCTGAAATACCAGCGGCGGTTCTGGCTATATGCTCTGACCTCTTAGGTCCGGACTGTCCAGCGCAAATCACCCTTGAAAGAGCTCATAGAGCCCTGAGACCCCAACCCAATGCTGCGGACCCACCGAGAGATATAATTTGCCATTTTTTGAACTTTCAAGATAAAGAGGCGATCCTCTATAAATCTCGCAACGTCGCTGAAATTAAATACAACGGAGCAAATATCAACATATACCAAGATTTGGCACCAGTGACATTGAAGAAACGGAAAATCCTCAAGCCTCTGACTGACTGGCTTAGAGGGCAAAAAGTGCCTTACCGCTGGTCATTCCCGTTTGGCCTTTCCTTCGCCATAGAAGGTCGCAGATACAATATTCATTCGCATGCCAACCTGTCCCCGCTGTTCGAGAGTTTGGAGATCCAGCCTCTGAAGATAGAAAACTGGGACAGCTTACAAGACCTGGCAGCGCTCCCTAAGTTCCAGTATTCAGCACCATTCGAGACCAGAAGAACTCCCAAAGCGCAGCGTCTGAAGAGGAAGAACTCTCCCTTAACTCCCAGAAGAATTAATGCGGACTACTTCTGATCAGAAAGCCACCCGTTACACAAGTATGGTCCGCGATTCCAGCTCCAATCAGTTACATCCGTCGACCAAGAGACTGGTAGTAATCTCTTAGTATTTCATGTCGCAAGTTCTGCTGCAGCTGTATTCTAATTCATTATTAGCAATAGTTACTCAGGCTAATTAGTATTTCATGTTTAGGGCAAATAATCCGAATTAGCTTTCATATGCTATTTCAGGCCCTTATATTTCTTTAGTTTCCTCAGTATGTTCAGTACCACGGTTTACGAGTTCAGTGCCTCTATTTGATTTTATATAGATCTCCTGCTGCCATCCATACTGCTCCTCTCTCTTCCCCTTCCCCTTGGCCTCCCCATAGCTTATGGCGGTAAGGATTGTTTCTTTTATTTTCCCCTACCCCCCTCCCCCCCCCCCCTTCTCAAATCTAATTGTCATTAGCAGCAAGATTTATAATCAGGCACTGGGCTATATGCTGTATAATTATATATGACGTCTCTCTTGCCTCTATATCCGTTACAGAAAAAAAAAAAATAATTATGCCTCATTTTCTGGGGTTCTTGTGTTAATTAGCTTTATTAAGTCGGGTACCTGTGGAGGGGGCAGTCTCCCTGGAGACCTACCCCAACCAACAGATACTTTATACCATGTAGGGAAAGGTCCCTAAATGAGTAAAAAACTCCTTTTTACCCCCCTCAACGTGATCGACGATCCTGTTTTTTGTTCTGTTTGGGTCATATCTATGGCTTACTTTGTTACCTATGTTCTCAGATCGCAAGGAAAATTCCGAGAGAGAGCCATGCGACATCATGCCAACAGCAAGTCTTCACATAATACTCTCCGGTCAGTAACATCATACATTAAGATGCAGACATTACCCCAGACATCTCCTACATATTTCCATGGTTCGGGCTTCCCTCCACACCACCAATGGCGGACTTACAGATAGCGTCATATAATGTTCATGGCTTTAATTCGCCTTCCAAGAGACGCCAAATTTTTGGGGTGTTGAGTAGGGATGAGCGAACTCGAACTGTACAGTTCGGGTTCGTACCGAATTTTGGGGTGTCCGTGACACGGACCCAAACCCGGACATTTTCGTAAAAGTCTGGGTTCGGGTTCGGTGTTCGTTGCTTTCTTGGCGCTTTTGTGACGCTTTCTTGGTGCTTTTTGAAAGGCTGCAAAGCAGCCAATCAACAAGCGTCATACTACTTGCCCCAAGAGGCCATCACAGCCATGCCTACTATTGGCATGGCTGTGATTGGCCAGAGCACCATGTGACCCAGCCTCTATTTAAGCTGGAGTCACATAGCGCCGCCCGTCACTCTGCTCTGATTAGCGTAGGGAGAGGTTGCGGCTGCGACAGTAGGGCGAGATTAGGCAGATTAACTCCTCCAAAGGACTTGATTATTGATCGATCTGCAGCTGTGGATCATTGAGCTGCTGATACTCAATTGCTCACTGTTTTTAGGCTGCCCAGACCGTTTGTCAGTCACATTTTTCTGGGGTGATCGGCGGCCATTTTGTGTCTTGTGGTGCGCCAGCACAAGCTGCGACCAAGTGCATTTAACCCTCAATGGTGTGGTTGTTTTTTGGCTAAAGCCTACATCAGGGTGAAGCTGTCACACCAAGTGCATTTAACCAGCAATAGTCTGTTTATTTTTTGGCCATATACTACATCAGGGGCAAGCTGCGCCCGTCACCAAGTGCATTTAACCCTCAGTAGTGTGGTTGGTCAAGCTATCACACCAAGTGCATTTAACCAGCAATAGTCTGTTCATTTTTTGGCCATATACTAAATCAGGGGCAAGCTGCGCCCGTCACCAAGTGCATTTAACCAGCAATAGTCTGTTCATTTTTTGGCCATATACTACATCAGGGGCAAGCTGCGCCCGTCACCAAGTGCATTTAACCCTCAGTAGTGTGGTTGGTCAAGCTGTCACACCAAGTGCATTTAACCAGCAATAGTCTGTTCATTTTTTGGCCATATACTACATCAGGGGCAAGCTGCGCCCGTCACCAAGTGCATTTAACCCTCAGTAGTGTGGTTGGTCAAGCTATCACACCAAGTGCATTTAACCAGCAATAGTCTGTTCATTTTTTGGCCATATACTAAATCAGGGGCAAGCTGCGCCCATCACCAAGTGCATTTAACCAGCAATAGTCTGTTCATTTTTTGGCCATATACTACATCAGGGGCAAGCTGCGCCCGTCACCAAGTGCATTTAACCCTCAGTAGTGTGGTTGGTCAAGCTATCACACCAAGTGCATTTAACCAGCAATAGTCTGTTCATTTTTTGGCCATATACTAAATCAGGGGCAAGCTGCGCCTGTCACCAAGTGCATTTAACCAGCAATAGTCTGTTCATTTTTTGGCCATATACACTACGTGCAGAATTATTAGGCAAATGAGTATTTTGACCACATCATCCTCTTTATGCATGTTGTCTTACTCCAAGCTGTATAGGCTCGAAAGCCTACTACCAATTAAGCATATTAGGTGATGTGCATCTCTGTAATGAGAAGGGGTGTGGTCTAATGACATCAACACCCTATATCAGGTGTGCATAATTATTAGGCAACTTCCTTTCCTTTGGCAAAATGGGTCAAAAGAAGGACTTGACAGGCTCAGAAAAGTCAAAAATAATGAGATATCTTGCAGAGGGATGCAGCACTCTTAAAATTGCAAAGCTTCTGAAGCGTGATCATCGAACAATCAAGCGTTTCATTCAAAATAGTCAACAGGGTCGCAAGAAGCGTGTGGAAAAACCAAGGCGCAAAATAACTGCCCATGAACTGAGAAAAGTCAAGCGTGCAGCTGCCAAGATGCCACTTGCCACCAGTTTGGCCATATTTCAGAGCTGCAACATCACTGGAGTGCCCAAAAGCACAAGGTGTGCAATACTCAGAGACATGGCCAAGGTAAGAAAGGCTGAAAGACGACCACCACTGAACAAGACACACAAGCTGAAACGTCAAGACTGGGCCAAGAAATATCGCAAGACTGATTTTTCTAAGGTTTTATGGACTGATGAAATGAGAGTGAGTCTTGATGGGCCAGATGGCTGGATTGGTAAAGGGCAGAAAGCTCCAGTCCGACTCAGACGCCAGCAAGGTGGAGGATGGAGTCAAGCTCAACTCCCAGTCCTACTGCCAGTTTCTGGAAGACACCTTCTTCAAGCAGTGGTACAGGAAGAAGTCTGCAAGGTAAGAAAAACATGATTTTTATGCAGGACAATGCTCCATCACACTCGTCCAAGTACTCCACAACGTGGCTGGCAAGAAAGGGTATAAAATAAGAAAATCTAATGACATGGCCTCCTTGTTCACCTGATCTGAACCCCATTGAGAACCTGTGGTCCATCATCAAATGTGAGATTTACAAGGAGGGAAAACAGTACACCTCTCTGAACATTGTCAGGGAGGCTGTGGTTGCTGCTGCACGCAATGTTGATGGTGAACAGATCAAAACACTGACAGAATCCATGGATGGCAGGCTTTTGAGTGTCCTTGCAAAGAAAGGTGGCTATATTGGTCACTGATTTGTTTTTGTTTTGTTTTTGAATGTCAGAAATGTATATTTGTGAATGTTGAGATGTTATATTGGTTTCACTGGTAAAAATAAATAATTGAAATGGGTATATATTTGTTTTTTGTTAAGTTGCCTGATAATTATGTACAGTAATAGTCAACTGGTGCGTGGCTGGGGGGAAAGGCAGGACGATGACGATACGCCTCCCACAGAGGACAGCTTGTACTTACCCCTGGGCAGCCTGGCACACATGAGCGACTACATGCTGCAGTGCCTGCGCAACGACAGCAGAGTTGCCCACATTTTAACCTGTGCGGACTACTGGGTTGCCACCCTGCTGGATCCACGCTACAAAGACAATGTGCCCACCTTACTTCCTGCACTGGAGCGTGATAGGAAGATGCGCGAGTACAAGCGCACGTTGGTAGACGCGCTACTGAGAGCATTCGCAAATGTCACAGGGGAACAAGTGGAAGGCCAAGGCAGAGGAGGAGCAAGAGGTCGCCAAGGCAGCTGTGTCAATGCCAGCTCCTTTGAGGGCAGGGTTAGCATGGCAGAGATGTGGAAAACTTTTGTCAACACGCCACAGCTAACTGCACCACCACCTGATACGCAACGTGTTAGCAGGAGGCAACATTTCACTAACATGGTGGAACAGTACATGTGCACACCCCTCCACGTACTGACTGATGGTTCGGCCCCATTCAACTTCTGGGTCTCTAAATTGTCCACGTGGCCAGAGCTAGCCTTTTATGCCTTGGAGGTGCTGGCCTGCCCGGCGGCCAGCGTTTTGTCTGAACGTGTATTCAGCACGGCAGGGGGCGTCATTACAGACAAACGCAGCCGCCTGTCTACAGCCAATGTGGACAAGCTGACGTTCATAAAAATGAACCAGGCATGGATCCACAGGATCTGTCCGTCCCTTGTCCAGATTAGACATTAACTACCTGCCCTTAACCATATATTATTGGACTCCAGGGCACTTCCTCATTCAATCCTATTTTTATTTTCATTTTACCATTATATTGCGAGGCTACCCAAAGTTGAATGAACCTCTCCTCTGTCTGGGTGCCGGGGCCTAAATATATGCCAATGGACTGTTCCAATGTTGGGTGACGTGAAGCCTGATTCTCTGCTATGACATGCAGAATGATTCTCTGCTGACATGAAGCCAGATCCTCTGTTACGGGACCTCTCTCCTCTGCCTGGGTGCTGGGCCTAAATTTATGAAAATGGACTCTTACAGTGGTGGGTGACGTGAAGCCTCATTCTCTGCTATGACATGCAGACTAATTCTCTGCTGACATTAAGTCAGATTGTCTGTTACGGGACCTCTCTCCTCTGCCTGTGTGCTGGGCCTAAATATATGCCAATGGACTGTTGCAGTGGTGGCTGACGTGAAGCCTCATTCTCTGCTATGACATGCAGACTGATTCTCTGCTGACATGAAGCCAGATTGTCTGTTACGGGACCTCTCTCCTCTGCCTGGGTGCTGGGCCTAAATATATGTCAATGGACTGTTGCAGTGGTGGCTGACGTGAAGCCTCATTCTCTGCTATGACATGCAGACTGATTCTCTGCTGACATGAAGCCAGATTGTCTGTTACGGGACCTCTCTCCTCTGCCTGGGTGCTGGGCCTAAACTTATGAAAATGGACTGTTGCAGTGGTGGGTGACGTGAAGCCTGATTCTCTGCTATGACATGCAGACTGATTCTCTACTGACATGAAGCTAGATTGTCTGTTACGGGACCTCTCTCCTCTGCCTGTGTGCTGGGCCTAAATATATGCCAATGGACTGTTGCAGTGGTGGCTGACGTGAAGCCTCATTCTCTGCTATGACATGCAGACTGATTCTCTGCTGACATGAAGCCAGATTGTCTGTTACGGGACCTCTCTCCTCTGCCTGTGTGCTGGGCCTAAATATATGCCAATGGACTGTTGCAGTGGTGGGTGACGTGAAGCCTCATTCTCTGCTATGACATGCAGACTAATTCTCTGCTGACATGAAGCCAGATTGTCTGTTACGGGACCTCTCTCCTCTGCCTGGGTGCTGGGCCTAAACTTATGAAAATGGACTCTTACAGTGGTGGCTGACGTGAAGCCTGATTCTCTGCTATGACATGAAGACTGATTCTCTGCTGACATGAAGCCAGATCCTCTGTTACGGGACCTCTCTCCTCTGCCTGGGTGCTGGGCCTAAACTTATGAAAATGGACTCTTACAGTGGTGGGTGACGTGAAGCCTCATTCTCTGCTATGACATGCAGACTAATTCTCTGCTGACATGAAGCCAGATTGTCTGTTACGGGACCTCTCTCCTCTGCCTGGGTGCTGGGCCTAAATTTATGACAATGGACTGTTGCAGTGGTGGGTGACGTGAAGCCTGATTCTCTGCTATGACATGCAGACTGATTCTCTGCTGACATGAAGCCAGATTGTCTGTTACGGGACCTCTCTCCTCTGCCTGTGTGCTGGGCCTAAATATATGCCAATGGACTGTTGCAGTGGTGGCTGACGTGAAGCCTCATTCTCTGCTATGACATGCAGACTAATTCTCTGCTGACATGAAGCCAGATTCTCTGTTACAGGACCTCTCTCCTCTGCCTGTGTTCCGGGGCCTAAATATCTGAGAATGGACTGTTCCAGTGGTGGGTGACGGGAAGCCAGATTCTCTGCTATGGGACCTCTCTCCAATTGATTTTGGTTAATTTTTTTTAATTTAATTTTTATTTTAATTCATTTCCCTATCCACATTTGTTTGCAGGGGATTTACCTACATGTTGCTGCCTTTTGCAGCCCTCTAGCCCTTTCCTGGGCTGTTTTACAGCCTTTTTAGTGCCGAAAAGTTCGGGTTCCCATTGACTTCAATGGGGTTCGGGTTCGGGACGAAGTTCGGATCGGGTTCGGATCCCGAACCCGAACATTTTCAGGAAGTTCGGCCGAACTTCTCGAACCCGAACATCCAGGTGTTCGCTCAACTCTAGTGTTGAGGAAAGACAGAGCAAATGTC
This sequence comes from Bufo gargarizans, assembly GCF_014858855.1. Classification (NCBI taxonomy): domain Eukaryota; kingdom Metazoa; phylum Chordata; class Amphibia; order Anura; family Bufonidae; genus Bufo; species Bufo gargarizans. The sequence goes on along the minus strand of NC_058081.1, from coordinate 685,771,353 downwards.
CTATTCCTCCAAGAGACTCACTTAAAAACAAACAAATTTCCTAATCTCTCTTTTTCTCAGTACCCTCACTGGTATCACTGTGGTTTCCCCTCCTCTAACTCGAAGGGGGTAAGCATAGGTTTTAAGAAAAACGTCCCCTTCCTATTCAGCGACCAGATAATAGACCCCGACGGTAGATACTTAATGGTTAAAGGGAAAATTGGTCCTCAGTCTTACACATTCATCAACGTCTATGCCCCCAATTTTAAGCAAACCATCTGGCTTAAAAAAATCTTGTCCTTAGTCACTCCTTTCCAGGAAGGTATTACTATATTTGGCGGTGACTTTAATGTAGCAATAAACCCATTGTTAGACTCTTCCTCACATAAGTCAGTACACTCCCAAAAAGCCCTTAGCTCTTTAACTACCAGGCTTTGGAACTCCCATTTCATAGACACCTGGCGTACACTACACCCGGATTCTAATGAGTACACTTTTTACTCTTATGCCCACAATTCGTACCAACGACTAGATTACCTATTTATTTCTAAGAATCATATTGGGTTATGCTCAGACACAGAGGTCGGCTCCTTCCTTTGGTCGGACCATGCCCCGATCTATCTGTCGGTGTCGGCACCCCACCCTAGGAATTTTAATAAGCCTTGGCGACTGAATGAATCTTTACTGGGAACCCCAGAGACAAAAGAGCGACTCCAAAAACTATTAGAGGAATATTTTACCTTGAACAAAACTCAAGATATCTCACCTCAAACTCTCTGGGATGCCCACAAGGCTTTCATTAGGGGTCAGTGCATAAGCTTGAGTTCTTACCTTAAAAAGAAAAGAGAAAAACAAATAGACTCACTATACAAACAAATCAAACGGCTAGAGGGGTTACACAAAAGCTCGCTTCTTAGCTCACATTTGAAAGAGCTTAACAAACATAGAATCTCTCTCAAAAACCTATTAAATTCAGCCTCAGCAAAATATTATTTGCACTCCCAACAGAAGATCTTTGCACACGGCGATAAGGCCTCAAAGTTTGTTATGCAAAGAATCAAGAAAAGAAAACTAGACAACTACGTACATAAAATAAAAGATGCTTCAGGATCTTGGATCTTCGATCCTTCAAAAATTGCGGCCCAATTCAGGGATTATTATGAAGCTTTATATAACTTAGTTCCCCCACAACAAACGGCGAACCCCACTCTAGACAAGAATTTAAGCAATTTCTTTTTGAAAGATCTTCCGCTCTCAAAACTGTCCGAGGAAGACAAAACTTCCCTTCAAGCCCCTTTCACAAAAGACGAATTGTCTGAGGTCATAAAGAAGTCACCTAAAGGGAAAAGCCCTGGCCCAGATGGGCTTCCAACCCCTTACTACCTAGCCTTCCTGGATATCTTGATCCCTCACTTGCTTCCGATCTACAACACGTCCCTTCAGAATATTCCTCTTTCATCTGATATGACAAAAGCTAACATTATCCTTATCCCAAAAGAGGGGAAAGACCACACTCAGTGCCCCAACTTTAGGCCTATTTCTCTCCTGAACATAGATCTAAAATTCCTTGCTAAGCTGCTGGCTAACAGATTAGCGAGAATCCTCCCCTCGCTTATTCATAGGGACCAGGTTGGCTTTGTCAAAGGCAGAGAAGGTAAGGACAATACGACAAGAGTCCTAAATATTTTACACTATGCTAATAAGAAATCACTTCCGGTGGCCTTACTCAGCACCGACGCCGAAAAAGCCTTTGATAGAGTCAGCTGGTCCTTCATGAAACATGTCCTCACATTCCAAAATTTACCACTGGCCTTTATGTATGCAATTGATGCCATGTATGTCAATGCCTCCGCTTCCATATCAGTTAATGATACTATCTCTCACCCTTTTAATATTAAAAATGGCACCAGACAGGGATGTCCCCTGTCCCCCTTGCTATTTGTATTGTCTCTCGAGCCCCTTCTTTTAACTATCAGAGAGGATTCAGACATCAAAGGCATAACTCTTGGAGATCAAGAACACAAAACAGCAGCCTTCGCGGATGACATGCTTGTAATACTCAGTAACCCAAAGACCGCGCTCCCTAAAATCTACCAACACCTGGAAAATTATGGGCTATGCTCTAATTTTAAAGTAAACCACAGCAAGTCGTTTATCATATGCTCAGGCCTATCTACCCCCACAAAGCAAAAATTGGCCCAAACTTCCCCTTTTAACTGGTCAGCCCCCTTTCTAACATATCTAGGGGTCAAAATCAGTACAGATCCTTCTCTATGGTTTCGTCTGAATTATGACCCCCTGCTCTCAGATATGACCAAACTAATTAAAAACCTGGAATTGCCGTTACTTTCGTGGTTTGGGAGGAAAAACATACTGGCTTCATTGATCCTTCTGAAGTTAACCTACCTACAACAGGTCCTCCCAATACAAGTTCCCTCCTCATTCTATAAGAAGGTGAGATCTCTTTTTAGCTCTTTTATTTGGTTTAAGAAAAAACCTAGACAATCTTATAAGTCTTTGAATAGAGCGAAAAAATGGGGTGGTATCTCCCTCCCAGACCCCGAACTGTATGGTAAAGCTGTCCTTCTAGCCAGAGCGGTAGATTGGTTGAGGGAACCCTTAAACAAATCTTGGGTCTCCATGGAACAAGCTATATTGGGTCGCACCTTTAGGGCCTTTCTTTTAGGCCATAAAACTGCTCAAACTTTACCCCCACTTGCTTCCTCTCTAATGAGAGCCACATTTTCTGTTTGGAAGGGTCTTAAAGATTTGCAACACTTTATACCATTTCCCTCCCTAATATTACAAATCAGAGATGTTATAAATCTAGCACCTAAAGCTATGTTAGATAGTGTGGTGGGCTCGCTTAAAAACTCCACGTCCCCTGTAAAAGACTTCCTGGATGCTTCTCAACCCTATTCTATAGCAGACATGAAAAATAAACTTAATTACACCTATACAAACATCTTCCCCCTGCTCTTCCTAAGATCATATATTCAGCAAAATATTAAATGTACAGATTTCTCGCGCCCACCGGTATGGCTAGAAGACCTCGTAGGTGGCACTCATTATCCGACCAAACTAATCTCCCAGCTATATAACGAATTAAGACTGCCTGAAGCTCTATTCACACCGGCTTTCATTAGACTCTGGGAAAGAGATCTGAACAAAACGTTTTCCAGACAGGAAATAGATCAAATAATGGTTTCCCCACACAAAGCATCTAGATGCACCAGGATTCAAGAAAATTGCTACAAAGTAGTAACCAGGTGGTATAAAACCCCGGATAAAACATGTCTATATTCATCATCGGCTTCGGACATTTGGTGGAGGTGCTCCAGCTCCAGAGGCTCCTTCATACATATATGGTGGGATTGCCCCCCTTTAAAAGCTTGGTGGACACAAATATTTGATTTATGCAACAAAGTCTGTATGTCCTCTTTTGCTCCTAGCCCGGAGACAGCCCTGCTGAATCTATTCCCTAAAACCCCTAATACCCCAAATATTGGTCTTTACAGACAACTGATCAATGCAGCTAGATTTTTGATTCCACTTCACTGGCTGTCGCCAGACGTCCCCCTTATCGAGAAATGGTACTCCAGAGTAGACCCAATTTAACAGATTGGAGGAAATTTCGAACTGGGAATGTAGATCCATCCACAAGTTTAGAGCCACCTGGTTGCCATGGGAGACATATAGAGGGCTTAAGAGTGGTTAAACTCCAATTTTTGGACCTTCCCACCCTTCTTTCCGCTTGCTTATTCCGCTAACAGTATTTCAGGGAAAAATTAGAATCAGTCTTATCTAGTTAGGACAACCTGGAAATGTAACGAGATGACTCTTGGAACTTAGATAGTCCCGAACTGCGGGTTCCCCGGATCCCTAAGATACCTATCAGCACATTAGTGTTATTTAAAGGAGTAAACTGTAGTAATGTCCTATTCTTCCTTGTGATCGTGTATTCATTGTATTCACTGTTCTCACTGTATTCATTGTGTTCTCTATATGGCATTCATTATATTGAATTTGAAGTGTCAACCAATATGTTGGAGCACGGAGAATTGTCATCACTCTCCGTTGCGCCTATGTTAACTTGTACACATGCTTTTGTAAATAAAGCTTTTTGAAAATCAAAAAAAAAAAAAGAAAAAAAAAGATGCACTGTTATTGGAATAAGTAATACAAAATTACAGGGAATGTCACTGCGGTAATTTGGATGAGGAAACGTTATACAGGAGAGGCCCTGCTACCCCTTTGTTGAATCTAGATAACTTCTGCCTGATCGCACATCCCTGTGACGTCCATGATCCAATATCGTCTCTATCAACTTTCGATGTTCATTTATGCGCCTACCATGGTGATCGTGGGTAACAGGGAATCAGAGTTCCATGCCGGAGAGGGAACCTGAGAAAGGGATACCACATCCAAGGGAGGTCAATGGCTGAAATCTGATTGTGTGGAAATGTGGGACAAGTAATTTAATTAAATTCAGCACATGCGCCAGGCAAGGGAAGCGCGTCAAACCGGCTAGGCCCAGAGCTGCTACGAAATGTTGCCCATTATCACACACCACCAGGCCGGGCTTGAGGCTTACTGGCACCAACCACTCATAGGTCTGTTGTTCAAGGCCCGTCCACAGCTCCTGCGCGGTGTGGGGTTTGTCCCCTAAAAGTTTCAAAACTGCCTGCTGTCATATACCCCTGGCTGTGCTGAAGTTGGTAGTAAAGGTGTTACGCTAACCGGATGAGGAGGAGGTAGAGGATGAGGAAGCGGAGTAGGAGGAGTAAGCAACAGAAGGCAAAGAGAAACGCCTTGCAATCCTTGGTTATGGAAAGACATGCGCCAAACTCAGGCCCAGCCGCCACTGCATTTACCCAGTGTGCTGTTAGTGAGATATAAAGTCCCTGACCGTGCTTACTGGTCCGCGTATCCCTAGTTAGGTGGACCTTGCCACAGATGGCGTTGCACAGTGCACACCTGATTTTGTCCCCATTTGGTTGTGCAGGGAAGGGATGGCTCACTTGGAAAAGTAGTGGCAACTGGGCACAACCGCCATCAGATTCTTAAAACTGTCCGTGTCCACCAGACGAAATGACAGCATTTCAAAGGCCAGGAATTTGGCATTCAGGACCAGGGATCGCGGGTGGGTGGGGGGGTACTTCCTCTTTCGCTCCAGTGTTTGGGAGATAGCTGAATGCTTCCATGGGACGTTGTGGAGATGCTTCATGACCCAGGTGGTGGCGTTGCTGCAACATTCTCTGTTTGTGGGGTGGCAGGTGCCACTGTCACTCCAGAGGGGGATGAAGAGGAAGAGACTTCAGCAGAAGAGGAATCAGGAGGAGTCAGAGACCTTTCTTGGTTTTTGAGGTGTCTACTTCACTGCAGCTCATGCTTTGCACTTAGATGCCTGGTCATGCAGGTTGTGCTCAGGTTTAGAACGTTTATGTATACTATAGAACAGACCGGCACACAATTAAATGTTAAAAATACCATTTATTTACTGAATCCAAAAGCAAATAAAATTCATTAAGACCTAAAATAAAAATGTATAATCATAGGTACAATCCCATATATAAAAAAAATATTTAAAAAAAACCTTATGTCAAAAAGTTCACAAACAAGATGGTTGTAGTAGCTCAACAAACATGTATGGCCTTGCTGTTAGTTATTACACTGATCCATGTAGTTGATATTTGCAACATGCGAGTTAGTATAACTGGAAAATCCAGACTAAACTCAATATTTATTGCCCTGATTCTGTAGTCTTAAACTTCTGTAAGGGCACACGGCAGGGCGCAAAAAGAAAAGGAACACCATATGGTTTTTGGAGGGCAGATTTGACTGGGATAATTTTAACTTGCCATGTCACATTGAAGACCCCCTGATGCACCCCTAGAGTAGAAACTTCAAAAAGGTGACCCCATTTTGGAATCTACGGGGTAAGGTTGCATTTCTATTGGTACTATTTTAGTGTACAGATGATTTTTGGTTGCTCTCTGTTACACTTTTTGTGAGGCAAGGTAACAAACAAAATAGCTGTTTTGGCACTGTTTTTTATTTTTTGTTATTTACAACGTTCATCTGACAGGTTAGATCATGAGCTATTTTTATAGAGCAGGTTGTTACGGACGCATTAATACCAAATATGACTACTTTTTTGTTGTTGTTTGTTTTGTACAATAAAGCATTAAAAAAAAATAAAAAATCTGTGTCTCCATATTCTGAAAGCCATATTTTTTTTTTTTGCTCATTTTTTCGGTATGAGATGACGGTTTGATTGGTACTATTTTAGGGTGCATATAACTTTTTGATCGCCTAGTATTGCACTTTTAGTAATGCAAGGTGACAAAAATAGTTTTTTTGACACGGTTTTTACTTTTTTATGATGTTTATCGGACGGGGTGGATCATGTGATATATTTATATAGCTGGCCGTTACGGAAGCGGCAATATCTAATATGTGTGTTTTGTCATTTTTTTTTCTTTTAAAATTAGGGGAAAGGGGCATTTTTTTCTATTTTTAACTTGAAACTTTATTTATTTATTGAAAACACTTTTTATTACTTAGTAATGCCTTGCCTGTTAGTGTATGAAACTGAGTCAGGAGGCTGGATCTCCTCGGCTCCCGTAGAGGGAAGGTCCCTATGACGTGTAAGGCATTGGGCAGCCTCTGCACCGCATCGGGCTACCTTCTCACCCATCGGGGACTCGATGGGCTCCCTCAACCACAAACAACTTCTATGTCGCGGTCAGCGCAGACCGTGGCATACAAGGGGTTAATCCGCAGCGATCGCCGATACAAGGGGGTCACAGAATAATTTCAGCAGGCATCCCCTTCCGACCACCGCCCGGTGTGCGTCGGTAATCGGAAATACACAGAGCGTTCCTGTGTCCTTAAGAACTCGGACATCAGGGCATACAGGTACCGTAAGAGGCTGAATGGTAAAAAAAAAAGCTGAATCACCATGCAAATATGTCCCATTTATTGAAGAAACAATTATTTAGTGACGCTGACTGTGGACTTTGGAATGTAAATTAAATTACACCATTAAAAAAATACAACTTGTCCTGAAAAAATAAGCCTCAGGACAGCGATACGGACAGAAACTACTGAGCGGTTAGGTTGAGAATTTGGCATAGGGGGTGCAGTTTACATTTTTGCCTCAGGCAGCAGGAAGATGGGTGGCCTTCCCCTTGCCACAAAGCACTGAGGGAAGGGGGGCCCAAGCTGAACTCTTGCACCAGGGCCCATGAGCCTCTAGCTAAGCCCCTGCTTAAGGGGTTAGTAAAGCTCTGTCTATTATATGTCCTTATGTAAATCTAGGAGAAGTACAGTGTATAATGTCAGAAGGGAAATACATTATTTCATACTTTGCCTAAATATATATATATATTAAACATTCTATTAAGCTTTTTACTTGTCCCACTCAAGTGCTCCTTCAGATAAGGCCAAATGCACACGGCCGTGTATTCTGCGGCCGAGAGCGGTCCGTGGTATGCCGGGCTGGATTCCTGCTCAGAGCAGGAGCGCACAGCGTCATTGGTTGCTATGACGCCGTGCGCTTCATGCCGCCGCTGCTGTACAGTAATACACTCGCGGAACACGGACGTGTGCATTTGGCCTAACTGATATAATGCTATTAACCGCCTTCTGACCGCCTAACGCAGGATCGTGGTCCGGAGGCGGCTGTCCCAGGCAGAGTCACGCGTCGGCGCGTCATCTCGCGAGACGCGTGACTTCCTGTGACGCGCGCGTTCACAGACTTCCACAGATGCGCGCGTTCACAGGATCAGCCGGTAAGAGACCGGATCTACAGCCGGCCAGCAGTGATCATTCGCTGGCAGGCTGTAGATGCGATTTTTTTTAACCCCTAACAGGTATATTAGACACTGTTTTGATAACAGCGTCTAATATACCTGCTACCTGGTCCTTTGGTGGTTCTTTTTGTTTGGATCGACCACCAGAGGACACAGGTAGCTCTGTAAAGTAGCACCAACCACCACTACACTACACCCCTCCCTGTCACTTATTAACCCCTTATGAACCCCTGATCCCCCCCCTGTCATTGATCACCCCCCTGTAAGGCTCCATTCAGATGTCCGTATGTGTTTTACGGATCCACGCATCCATGGATCGGATCCACAAAACACATACGGACGTCTGAATGGAGCCTTACAGGGGGGTGATTAATGACAGGGGGGTGATCACCTCATATACACTCCCTGATCACCCCCTGTCATTGATCACCCCCTGTAAGGCTCCATTCAGACGCCCGTATGTGTTTTACGGATCCACGCAACCAATGGATCGGATCCACAAAACACATACGGACGTCTAAATGGAGCCTTACAGGGGGGTGATCAGGGAGTCTATATGGGATGATCACCCCCCTGTAAGGCTCCATTCAGACGTCCGTATGTGTTTTACGGATCCACGCATCTATGGATCGTATCCGCAAAACACATACGGACATCTGAATGGAGCCTTACAGGGGGGTGATTAATGACAGGGGAGTGATTACCCCATATACACTCCCTGATCACCCCCTGTCATTGATCACCCCCCTGTCATTGATCATCGAAAATTTGAATCAACGTATTTTTCCTTTAAAATGATACATTTCCTCGGATTAAACGTTTGATCTGTCATCTACGTTCTATTACAAATAAAATATTGACATTTGCCATCTCCACATCATTGCATTCAGTTTTTATTCACAATTTCTTTAGTGTCCCAACTTTTTTGGAATCCGGTTTGTACCATAGTTTGTAAACGCTATAACTTTTACCCAAACCATTTTTTTTTACCCCAAGATTTTTTTTTTATCAAAGACATGTAAAACAATAAATTTAAGGAAAAATTGATATATAGATGTCATTTCAAAAAAAAAAAAATTGCAACTGAAAGTGAAAAATTTCATTTTTTTGCAAACATTTTGATTAATAACAAAAAAAGTAAAAATGTCAGCAGCAATTAAATACCACCAAATGAAAGCTCTATTAGTGATAAGAAAAGGAGGTAAAATTCATTTGGGTGGTAAGTTGCATCACCGAGCAATAAACCGTGAAACTAGTGTAGTGCAGAAGTGTAAAAAGTGGCCTGGTCATTAAGGGTGTTTCAGCTAGCGGGGCTGAAGTGGTTAAGCAGGGTGTAATAGGAGGGCTAAAATGGCAAATAAAGGTTGTGTTCACATCTGAATTAGAGATGACCCGGCAGCCTGATCTGGCATAAATACCACCTTTCAGCTGGACAAAAATCATTGCATGCGGTGGTATTTGTTCAGATGAAATTCGGCATTTATGCTGGAAAGCAGCAGGTATTCGGCCGGAGCCGATTATAGCCAATAGGGGTCCAGCGGTGATCTGTTGAAACCAGTAATGCCATATCCGGTGAACACCGGCAGCTCGTTCTCTGCCAGAATAGCCTGCCGTAAACATTCCCAGGAGATGTGAACACAGCTTTAGGGGCCATTGTTAAGTCCAGAGGGAACGGGGAGGGTTATAACGGGATCTTTTGCTGAATATTAGGGAAGACAAATTGAAGAGAAGTCAACAGCAGAGTCTATCTCTGTGTCAGGTGGAGTGGCTTCTAAGACTCCAGCACTGCAAAGCAACCGTACTAACCACAAAGCTACCATCCCGTCCTTCATGTGGAGCTATTCCATTCATACAGTACAGTTTTCAGAGTCATCCGACCCTGAGTAATGATTGTAATAAGAGATCATTTATATATTTTCAGGTTACGCTCTCTCGTGCACAGAATGTTTGTCTACTTCCACTACATGCTCGGGTGTCAGCAAGCCTTGTCTTTCTGGTTTTCAGTGTGGATCGATATATTCAGAGTACACCATTCGTGAGTTATGATTAATTTAATAATTTGTCCTTTTTTTATTACTTTTTTTTTCTGTTTTACCGCAATACATGGACACCGGCCATGTGCCCCCTGTATCATGGATGCGGACCCATTCACTTTAATGGGTCCACAATCCGGAAGGTGGATGCATAACGGAGGCAGGGAACCCCACAAAAGCACCGCGCAGTGCTTCCGTGGGGTTACTGTCTGTGCTACCGCACCGCAAAAAAGTGGACCGACAGATGCGGATCGAGGACCCCATTCAAGTGAATGAGCACAGAGCAGGGGGGCATTTTTGTGAGAACAGGTGTATTTTAGACTCGGGTGGACCATCCAAGAGCAAGGAGGATTGTCTCTGACTACCAATGCACAATGAGGGATATTTATCATACTGATGTAAAGTAGAACTGCCCCCCTAGAAACCAATCACATTCCACCTTTCATTTTCCAAAGGAGCTGTTAGAAATGAAAGGTGGAATCTGATTGGTTGCTATGGGCAACTAAGCCAGTTCTACTTTACACCAGTTTGATAAATCTCCCCCAATGTGCGTAGGCTAGTCCAAGACGCTTACTGCCATTGTACAGAAATAAAGAATGGAAACCAGAGAGAGTAAAAGGGTTCAACTGTTTTAACCCTACGTTATGCATTTGTTTCAAATTTAGTTAAGGACTCCAATTTCTCATGAACCAATGTCATACGATATTGTGAGATGCCAGAAGAATCCTTGACAGAATAGAATGATAACGTACAGAATGATGTTCCAGCAGGAACTCTAAAGGCTCATGCACACAGCTGTTGTGCAGCCATTCCGTGCTTTGGGGACCGCAATTTGCTGTCGCCAATGCACAGGCAACATCCGGGCCGTGGCCGGGACGGATCGAGACCCATTAAACTTGAATGGGTCCGTGATCCGTTCGCACCGTAAAAAAATTAGAACATGTTCTATTTTTTTGCGGTGCGGAATGGAACGTAAGCACGGATCGGAACCCCGTGTTTCTGTCCGTGCCTCCGCACCACAAAAAAATTGAACATGCTCTAATTTTTTTACGGTGCGGACGGATCACGGACCCATTCAAGTTGCGAGGCCATTCAAATGAATGTTGTGATTTTTGTGCATGGGGTTGGTTTAGTGACCCTAACGTTATTATTTGCTTAAGGCCTCTTTCACACCGGCGTGTGTGCCCCGTTGCCGTATTGCGGACCGCATTTGCGGATCCGCAATACACGGGTGACGTTCCGTGGGCATTCCGCATCACAGATGCGGACCTATTCACTTGAATGAGTCCGCAAATCCGGAGATGCAGATTGGTGCGGAACAGAATGGAACTCTACGGAAGCACTAAGGAGTGCTTCCATGGGGTTTTGTCCCGTACTTCCGTTCTGCAAAAACATAGAACATGTCCTATCTTTTTGTGGACGGCTGAGTTGCGGACCCATTCAAGTGAATGGGTCCGTGATCCACTGCGGCTGCCCCGCGGACTGTGTTCGTGCATTGCGGCACGCATTTTGTGGGGCGCAGCATGACCACGGGGCACACACGCCCATGTGAAAGAGGCCTAACTTAGAAAATAATTTTTTTGATTTTTTTTACTTGATAATTAGGACTTTTATTAGCATTGGTTTTTTAAGATTTTTTTTAGGTTTAATTTGGGGGAAAACCATTCATTCTTATTAAAAAGTATTTTTTAAATTATAGCTTTATGTTTCTTACATATTAAAACTGACACAAAGATTTTTTTGCAATGAGTTCCCTATTTTGTGACAATCGTTTTGATATATAACATGTATAGGTTTGCTTGAACGGGGCAACTATGGCGACAGTTTCCATTAGCAATAGCATTTTATTTTTTTATTTTTTTTACTTCCACAGGAGCCCCATTTATAGGAGAAAACTGCCCCCTGTAGGGGCATTACACACAGGCATTGCTGGTTGCACAACAACTGTTGCTAGGTAGCCTAGCCTTAAGATCCTGCAAGCTAGCAGGAGCAAGTCAAGTTCTGGTGGTTTATTACTGCTCTTGCCTACTCCGGTTCCAGCAGGAGAACGCTGCACAAGTGAAGGGAGTGAGAGCAGTAAGCGGCTGAGCCACTTTCTCTATTGGTCTCGACAGTCATGTGATCGCCGGGGGTCTCTGGGCAGGAGCAGAGCTGCACCGTAGAATCAAGAGCAGTAATTAGCCACTCCTGTCTCTTCCTCAGGGTCCCCGTCTAACAGCCAAGACCCTACTTGCTCCTGCTAGCTTGCAGGAGCTTAAGGATAGGGCTACACGGCAACAGTTGTTGCACAACAATTTTTATAATGATAGTCTATGGTGTCACACTCCGACATGTGACATGCTGTTACTGCGACACGACAGTCGTAAAAAATCCATCCAAGACTTTGTGCTGCTAGGAAGTGGTTAAGACTATTTATCATGCCTTTATTTCAGAATTCTGTCTTCAAAAAGTCACAAAATAGGGCTTTTGCAACTTTTTGGGATTCACTTGTCTACAAATGTTGCTATTTTATGCATTTTTACCCAACTCCCTCCAGTTTTGAAATATGGGTAGGAAAGTAGATGTGGTTAGCTATGGTTTCACTCCAGATTTAATCACTGAGTCTTTTTTTTTAAATAGTGGCAACCGCACTCCGGTAAGAGGATGGAGTTGGAATACTGGAGTAGCTTTTCTACTCAAAAAGTGTTAGGTTTGAAGGGATTGTCCACTTTTTTTATATTCATAGACCAATCCTCTGGATAGGACATCAATATCCAATCAGCAGGGGTCTGACACCTGACACCCAAGCCGATCAACTTCTTTAACGTCTCATTCAATTTAATAGTATGGAGTAATTACACTGCTCGCCATCTACATTGCAGCAGCGAGCAGATAAACAGTGAAGAGAACAGTTCTTTTCCACCAGCTGATCAGCGGGGTGCCAGCAGTCAGGCCCCCTCCAATCTGATATTGATGACCTAGCCTGAGGATAGGTCTTTAATAGAGATGGGCGAATTTTTTAAAAATTTGATTTGGCCGGTTCACCAAATTTATTCACAGAGAATCATGTTAACAAAATGCTATTTCCTGGCTGCAGAGAGCCTCTATAGTAGTGTAGAACTTAAGGAACCGCTTGACAACCAAATTGAACACATGTGCCATGCAGGGCCCATGGCTCAGCCATCCTTGACGCTGCGCCGACATCATGTTCTTTCCGTTTTCGGTCACCATGGTTCCGATTTTGAATTGTTGCGGAGAAAGGCAGGATTTGATTTCTTGATGAAGGACACTGAGCAGTTCCTCCCCTGTTTGACTCCATTTGCCAAGGCAAATGAGGTGCAGAACAGCATGTGGTATGCTGGAGGGGTACTATGAATTGTCCCTGCAGTGGAGGCTGAGGACACGGTGGAGGATGAGGAGGCAGAGGCGGACATTGTCGCAGGACCAACGGCGTGACAACGTGGAGGCAGAAGCGGCGTCACCTGGCCAAGTTGCTGATGTGGCTGTACAGGAACCACATTCACCCAGTGGGCCGTAAATGACATGTATTGTCCCTGACCGTAGTTACAGCTCCACACATCGGCGCTGACGTGCACTTTAGCAGACACCGACGGGCTCAAGGACAGGCCCACCTTCTGTTCTACATGTGTGTGCAGGGCTGGTACTGCCTTTTTGTCAAAGAAATTACGGCTTGGGACTCTCCACTTCTGCTCGGACAAGCCATCAGTTCTCTGAAAGGTGCTGTCACGGAATGTGTACAGGTAACAAGGCAAAACAACATGCATAAATGACTCGCTGGATCCAACAGCTAAGGAACAAAAGGGAGACCCCTGTAGAAGACCTGGCACTTTCCCTGGCTGCTTAGCCTATGCATAGATCCGAATGGTGGAGGTATGCATATCCACGTACCTTGACTATATAACCCCTGAGCACCCTACAATAGTGAGGGGACACGACCACCGGCTCCCTACACCAGACACGGAGGGAGTCAGGGTCACCTGGGATCCAGCAAACAGAAAATAACAGATAACAATTTAACACTTAACTTTGTAGAGGAGAGGAGAACAAGATGGGCATGCACACATACTCCAGGAAGAAATATAAGCCGCCCAGAAAAGCCTTCTGGGGAAGAATTTAAAGGGAAGCAATTAGTCCAACACATGACAGCTGAGAGAGGCTAAGGAGAGGAGGAGCTGAATACCACAACACAGAAACTCAAAGAGGAGGTTCTGAAAGGCCTCTGTCAGAGCTTCTCAGCTGTCTGGTTGTGACAGTACCCCTCCCTCTACGAGTGGACTCCGGACACTCAGAACCCACCTTCTCAGGATGGGACCTATGGAAAGCCCTGATGAGACGAGAGGCTTTAATGTCCGTCACTGAGACCCACATCCTCTCCTCAGGACCATACCCCTCCCAGTGAACAAGGTACTGAAGAGAACCGCGGACAAGACGAGAATCCACAATCCCAGAGACCTGAAATTCAAGATTCCCATCAACCATAATCGGAGGAGGAGGCAAAGGCGAGGGTACAATGGGTTGAACATAAGGTTTCAATAAGGACTTATGAAAAACATTATGGATCTTCCAAGTCTGAGGAAGATCAAGACGGTATGCAACAGGATTGATGACAGACAGAATTTTGTAAGGCCCAATAAACCTAGGACCCAACTTCCAGGAGGGAACCTTCAATTTGATATTCTTGGTAGACAACCACACGAGATCACCAACATTCAGGTCCGGACCAAGCACACGTCTCTTATCAGCCACACGCTTATATCTCTCACTCATGCTCTTTAGATTATCTTGAATCTTTTGCCAAATAGATGACAAAGACGAGGAGAATCTGTCCTCATCAGGTAAACCAGAAGACCCCTCTCCCGAGAAAGTCCCAAACTGTGGATGAAACCCATATGCACCAAAAAATGGTGACTTATCAGAGGACTCCTGACGACGGTTATTTAAAGCAAACTCAGCAAGGGACAAAAAAGAACACCAATCCTCTTGATTCTCCGCCACAAAACAACGAAGATATGTCTCCAGATTCTGATTGACGCGCTCTGTCTGACCATTTGACTGCGGGTGGAAAGCAGAAGAGAAAGACAACCGAACCCCCAAGCGAGAACAGAAAGCCTTCCAGAATCTGGAAACAAACTGCGTGCCCCTATCAGAGACTATGTCTGAAGGAATACCGTACAATTTGACAATGTGATCAACAAATGCCTGCGCCAGCGTCTTAGCATTGGGCAAACCAGGAAAAGGGATGAAATGCACCATTTTGCTAAAACGGTCCACCACCACCAGAATCACAGTCTTCCCCGAGGAACGAGGCAGGTCCGTTATGAAGTCCATGGACAGATGTGTCCAAGGACGGGAAGGAATGGGTAAGGGAAGGAGAGGACCTGATGGCCGTGAATGAGGGACTTTGGCATGAGCGCAAGTCTCGCAGGCTGCCACAAAACCCTCAACCGACTTACGAAGCGCAGGCCACCAGAATCTCCGAGCGATGAGATCCAGTGTGGCTCTTACCCCCGGGTGCCCAGCAAGGACCGTATCGTGGTGTTCTTTAAAAATCTTGTGTCTTAAAGCGAGAGGCACAAACAACCTCCCAGGAGGACAAAGATCAGGAGCCTCTGACTGGGCTGCCTGCACTTCTGCCTCCAATTCAGGAAAAAGAGCAGAGACCACCACACCTTCAGCCAAAATGGGACCCGGGTCTTCAAAATTCCCGCCTCCCGGAAAACAACGTGACAGGGCATCTGCCTTCACATTCTTAACTCCAGGGCGGAACGTGACAACAAAATTAAACCTAGAAAAGAACAACGACCATCTGGCCTGTCTCGGGTTCAGACGCTTGGCTGACTCCAAGTAGGGCAGATTTTTATGGTCAGTAAATACGGTAATAGGGTGTCTGGCTCCCTCTAGCCAATGGCGCCATTCCTCAAAAGCCAACTTGATGGCCAACAATTCCCTATCTCCCACATCGTAATTTCTCTCTGCGGAGGAGAGTTTTCTTGAGAAAAAGGCACACGGTCGCCAATTGGCAGGAGAGGAACCCTGAGACAAGACCGCCCCCACACCCACCTCAGAAGCATCAACCTCAACTATGAAGGGTAACGAAACATCAGGTTGCACCAAGATGGGAGCGGAAGCAAAACTCTCCTTGATATCAGAAAAAGCCTTACGCGCCTCTACTGACCAAGAAGAAAAATCTACCCCCTTTCTGGTCATATCAGTGAGTGCTTTAACAATAGAAGAATAATTCAAAATGAACTTCCTGTAATAATTGGCAAAGCCCAAAAAACGCATCAGCGCCTTTTGATTCTCAGGAAGCTCCCACTCAAGCACAGCGCGGACCTTCTCGGGGTCCATGCGAAAACCAGAAGCGGAGAGAAGAAACCCCAGAAATTGAATTTCTGGAGCCGCAAACACACATTTTTCCAGTTTCGCATATAATTTATTCTCCCGCAGAATGAGCAAGACCTGACGTAAATGTTCCTTATGAGTTTTGAAATCGGGAGAAAAAATCAAAATGTCATCCAAATACACCAATACAAATTTTCCCATCAAATGATAAAAATGCTGTTCACGAAATGCTGAAAAACGGCTGGGGCATTCATCAAACCAAAAGGCATAACCAAGTTTTCAAAATGGCCCTCAGGGGTATTGAAGGCCGTCTTCCAATCGTCCCCTTCTCTGACCCTGACCAGGTTGTATGCCCCTCTTAAATCTAATTTGGAAAAGACTTTAGCCCCAACAACCTGGTTAAATAGGTCCGGGATCAGAGGAAGCGGATAAGGGTCACGAATTGTGATATTGTTCAGCTCCCTGAAATCCAGACAAGGTCTTAAAGAACCATCTTTTTTCTTAACAAAGAAAAAACCAGCGGCAACAGGTGACTTCGAGGGTCGTATGTGTCCCTTTCTCAGACTCTCAGAGATATAAGCACGCATAGCGATCCTCTCAGGTTGGGAAAGATTGTATAAACGAGATTTAGGCAGCTTGGCATCTGGGATGAGATTAATAGGGCAATCGTACTCCCTGTGCGGGGGCAAATCCTGAACTCCACTCTCAGAGAAGACATCCGAAAATTCAGAGAGAAAAGATGGTATAGTCTTAGTAGCAACCTCAGAAACAGATGTCATGAGGCAATTCTCTCTGCAAAAGTCACTCCAACCATTTATTTGCTTCGCTTGCCAATCAATGGTGGGGTTATGCTTAGTGAGCCAGGGCAGCCCCAACACCAGAGGGGTGGGCAAACCGCTAAGGACGAAACATGACACATCCTCAACATGAGCATCACTCACAATCAAACGGATATTGTGAACTATGCCCTTTAATGATTTCTGAGAAAGTGGAGAGGAATCGATAGCAAAAACAGGAATATCCTTTCTCAAAGCGCACACCTGGAAACCATGAGTTATCGCAAATTGATTATCAATGAGATTGACCGCTGCTCCACTATCCACAAAAATCTCACAAAAAATGTTCTTGCTCTCTAGCTCCACCCTAGCCGGCAGGACAAAACGGGAACTACAAGCAAACGGAAAACCTTCTATTTCCGCCTCAACCCTGCCAATAGTAACAGACGGAACATTTTTCAAAGATTTTTTCCTCTTTGTTTCTTTATTATACCCAGAGAACTGCCTGAATCTCCTAGAGGGACAAATATTTGCCAAATGATTAATACCTCCACAACAAAAACAAACCGTCCCATGCGGGCTGAATCTTCTATTGTCAGAAGCAATCAACCCCAGCTGCATGGGCTCCTGCTCAGAAGGGGCTGACAGCGACTGAGACCCCTGCGCACAGAATGGGACCGCTGCACAGTCCTGGGACCGAGTATGACATGAAGGAGAGATCTCTCCTCTCTCTCTAAGACGCCTGTCAATACGAACGGCCTGAGACATAGCAGAGTCCAAAGAAATAGGCCTTTCATGAAAGGCAAATGCATCTTTCAATCCCTCTGAAAGACCATGGCAAAATTGACTTCGGAGTGCAGCATCATTCCAACCAGTATCAGCTGCCCATCTCCGAAATTCTGAGCAGTATATTTCTGCGGATTGTTTAACCTGGCATAAGAGACGTAGTCTAGACTCCGCCAGAGCAATACGATCCGGATCATCATATATCTGACCCAGCGCTAAAAAGAATTCATCCACTGAACGGAGAGGCCGTGCCCCCTCCAGCAGCGAAAAGGCCCAGGACTGAGCGTTACCTCTGAGCAGCGATATAATGATCCCCACCCTCCGTTCCTTATCTCCAGAGGAAAGGGGAAGAAGGCGAAAATGGAGTTTGCAAGCCTCTCTAAAACGCACAAAATTCTCACTACCCCCGGAGAACGTATCCGGGAGCGAGATCTTAGGCTCAGAACAAGCTCCATGAACGCAAGCTGAACCGGTCACTTGAAGCTGAGGAAAAGTGTTACGGAGGTCAGCTACCTCCAATGAAAGACCCTGGAAGCGTTCAGCCAAAAGTGAAACCGGATCCATGCTTAAGACGGTTTTGGCGGCTTATAATGTCACGGAATGTGTACAGGTAACAAGGCAAAACAACATGCATAAATGACTCGCTGGATCCAACAGCTAAGGAACAAAAGGGAGACCCCTGTAGAAGACCTGGCACTTTCCCTGGCTGCTTAGCCTATGCATAGATCCGAATGGTGGAGGTATGCATATCCATGTACCTTGACTATATAACCCCTGAGCACCCTACAATAGTGAGGGGACACGACCACCGGCTCCCTACACCAGACACGGAGGGAGTCAGGGTCACCTGGGATCCAGCAAACAGAAAATAACAGATAACAGTTTAACACTTAACTTTGTAGAGGAGAGGAGAACCAGATGGGCATGCACACATACTCCAGGAAGAAATATAAGCCGCCCAGAAAAGCCTTCTGGGGAAGAATTTAAAGGGAAGCAATTAGTCCAACACATGACAGCTGAGAGAGGCTATGGAGAGGAGGAGCTGAATACCACAACACAGAAACTCAAAGAGGAGGTTCTGAAAGGCCTCTGTCAGAGCTTCTCAGCTGTCTGGTTGTGACAGGTGCAGAGTCGACAACTTGGAAAGGGAGAGACTGCAGCACCAGAAACTTGGACTGAAACACATTCAGCTTCTGCGCCGTTGGATGAGTGCACAAATACTGTTGTCTCTTGGCAATCGCTTCGTGATTGATTGCTGACAGAATGACTGACGAGGAGGAGGAGCAGGAGAATCAGGACCAGCAGATGATGGGAAGGACAGACAGATCCCTTCAGCTGAGGTGGTGGAGCCTTGACTGCCTGAAACTGGGTGCGTACCACTGGGTGATGCAGCGGTTGCTGCGGGAGGCTGGACCACCACATCGGAGCAACGGTTCTCCCAGGCCACTTTATGGTGACGCTGCATATGTTGACGCAGGGCAGTGGTGCCAAAATTGGCACCCTGGCCACTCTGCACCTTCTGCCCACAGATTCTACATATGGCCACGTTCACATCCTCCAGCGGCTTAACAAAAGACTGACACACCGCCGAGTAGGTAATTTTACCCCCAATACTACGCACAGACTGACCACTACAGCCGATGCTTCTGTGAACCCGTGCACCACTACTTTACGGGCAGGTAGGTTCCTGCGAAGCGGGTGGTCTACCCCTGACACATTTGGCTACCGATCTCCCACTGCTGCCACCCTGCTGACTCCCAGCCATGCTAGTGACTTGCTAG
The DNA here is from genome assembly GCF_014858855.1 of Bufo gargarizans. Lineage (NCBI taxonomy): Eukaryota > Metazoa > Chordata > Amphibia > Anura > Bufonidae > Bufo > Bufo gargarizans. The sequence continues at coordinate 685,751,839 of NC_058081.1, read as the reverse complement.
CTCACTGGCAAGCTGTCACTCCCTTTTCACGATGATGAAGCCCCTTCGTCACCCGGCTCCCAAGTGTGATCAGCTACATCACCATCGATTACTGTCTGCAGGTCACTGATGTCCTCCTCAGTGGTTTCTGTCACTGATGATCCGCGAGAATATTGAACTGTCCTCCCAATGTTATCAATATTACTCTGCCTTATTGATCAGTAGGTCTATTACACAGTAATTATTTCCCTAGGCCCCAGAACCTACAATTTGATTATTCAGAGCGTCTCCTTCTGTCCTTCTCTTGTACCCAGAGAACAACATAGTCCTTTTGTTCAAGTCAATCAATAGATGCCCAGCAGATAACACAATTAAAGCTGGCTTCCTCAGGTTGACAAAAGAACTTCCCTTCCTGAAGAGATATCACAGCTAGGTGTGAAGACTGCATCTGGGGGGGAGCCATATGGTGTCGCTGCTATAAGGGTCTGTAAGCTAGCTTGCGGCAGACAGGCCGACACCAAGGTTTCCCAGACTGCAACATGAATCTGATATATGATATTTACCTTTTTAAGAGAGACCATGCATCTTACGGACGTAAAAATGACATCATCGTGTCACTCAGAATTCACTGGACGTTTACATAGGACAAACATAACTCTAAGATGTACCCATGAAAAGTTATGGTGTTACCCCATCAGAGAACCAGTGATAGTAGTCAGATTTGGTATCCCTGAACTCCATATTTTGTGGGGAATGTGAATATGTGCTTGTTACTTGTGTACAGCGGAGACATTCCGCGATATGGCACATGCCATATTTCAGAACTGACATTCACCTCAGGAATACAGCCTGCCCAGCAGGCGGACTCTCAATTCCCCGCCTTGATTCTGGGACCCTTTATAACAAAGACCTAGAATCTGCTAAATGAGTTCTCCACTTTTAACAACACCTGAACAGAACCTCAGCCAGAGAACCCGTGGGCTGTAGGCATATTACACTGGACAAAGGCTTCTTGGACTTTATCCCTGCAACGGACTATTTCACTAACGGACATCTTTTCTGCGGAAACTAAGTATTTTCTTTCTTTTCTCCCTTTTGTTTATTGGACTATACTTTCCTTGATTATTGTGTTAATAATTACTGTGCATCGTGATAATTTGTATTGTATATAGATATATAATAAATGACCTCCAAGTCATTTCTCTAGCCATATGCCTGTTTTCAAACACTGCAAAAACTTACCCTAGCCTCTCCGAAGGGAAAGCTACTCGGTTGTGTTATCTAGATAGTGGGTTCCTTGCTCCCATAAATTGCAAGGTGGTGGCAGTTAAACTACCCTGTGTGTAGTTCCGGTCGCAGTTCGTCGCACGCTTACTGGCGGTCAATCGGCGGTCCAATCCCTGCGCTTTCAGCCTATCGACTGTACGGACTCAAGTTAGACTGTCGGTGTGCTGAAAGTGGCCGGGAGGCCTGTTTGCGGATTGACCACTAGGGGCGCTGTGACGGTTTCGTGACGTATTGTGGCCGCGGCGGTCGCAGTTCGTCACAGTTTCTGTGTCAAAAGCCTCACCGCTCTCAACACCAGCTCCCACGCCACTCTCCTCATCACTACTTGCCCACCTAGCGGAGGAAGCGGTGGATGTCTCCTCCACATCTTGGCTGGGCAGTAGCTGCTGACTGTCCTCTAGTAGCTTGTCCTCGCTGTATAGTGGAACTGAGCCCACAGCATATAATACATCTCGTGCTGAGTGAACAGAAAAAGACAGAGACAGGCTGAGGACAGGTTAGGGCACAGGGCCTGCTCCCAGGCCATGCCAACTAAGGGTTGTGTCTGAAAAACCCACCGACTTTGTTGGGGGTGTCTGATGTCATTTGGGACAAAGTGAATGACCGAGTCAACCATTCAAGAACTGATGGATTACTGGTCAAGACACGACCGCTAGATGACACCGGGAGCTCAGGCCTCTCACTGGGACTCCTGCTCCCTTGCCCTCTTACCCAGCTGCGACCTGTGCCTGCACCAGAAACATTAAGGCGTCTGCCACTCCCCTGTGAAGGGTTTGGCACTTCTCTGTCTGACATACTGTTAGATCTAATAAATAAATAAAAAGCACTGTAATTGTCTCACTTAACCACACGACAAATACTTTTTTTGTGCCACTAATACAAGCTAAAAAGGGTTTTATAACATAAAACTGCACCGCGGAACGGCAAATATATGTCTATTTTTTCCACTTATACATGCTACAAAAGTCTTTAGAACATATAACTGCACCGCTGAATGGCAAATATATTTTTCTTTTTCCACTAATAAATGCCAAAAAGGGCTTTAGAACATGTAACTGCACCGCTGAACAGCAAACAGGCCCTTATATTTTTCCACTTATACGCGCCACAAGAGGCTTTACAGAATATAACTGCACCCCTGAACGGCAAATATATTTTTCTTTTGTCACTCATACACGACAAAAAGAGCTTTAGAACATGTAACTGCACCGCTGAACGGAAAATATATATTTTTTGCCACTAATACACGCCAAAAAATGCTTTAGAACATGTAACTGCACCGCAGTTCACTGCAAAAACACTGTAAAATCGCCACAGCGCTATAAAAACGGCAGGTAAACGAGTGCATCTACAGCCTGCCAGCGGCGATCGTTCGCTGGCAGGCTGTAGATGCAATTTTTTATTTAACCCTTGAAAGGTATATCAGACGCTGCTACCTGGTCCTCTGGTGGTCCCTTTTGCTTGGATTGACCACCAGAGGACACAGGTAGCTCTGTAAGTGGCACCAAACACCACTACACTACACCCCCTGCCACTTATTAACCCCTTATTAACCCCTGATCACCCCATATAGACTCCCTGATCACCCCCCTGTCATTGATCACCCCCTTGTCATTGATCACCCCCCCCCTGTAAGGCTCCATTCAGACGTCAGTTTGTGTTTTGCTGATCTGTGGATCCGCAAAACACATATGGACGTCTGAATGGAGCCTTACAGGGGGTGATCAATAACAGGGGGGTGATCAGGGAGTCTATATGGGGTGATCACCCCCCTGTAAGGCTCCATTCAGACGTCCATATGTGTTTTGCGGATCCACGGATCCGCAAAACACGGACACAGCGGATCTGCAAAACACGGACACCGGCAATGTGCTTTCCGCATTTTGTGGATCCGCACATTGCCAGAACTATATAGAAAATGCCTTTTCTTGTCCGCAATTGCGGACAAGAATAGGACATGTTCTATAGGCTCTACAAAAAACACAGTGTTCTCCCGATCATGCCTGATCTTGTGCTCACACTTGCGTTCTGTCCGCCCAACCGCAGTGACAGAATATTTTTTTTTTCTGATCACTGCAAAATCACCGTAAAATCGCTGCGGCGCTATAAAAAGATCACTTTTGAGGGGCATGGCGAGTTCATAGAAGATTTTTTTTATTTTTTTTGGCACAAGTTAGCGGAATTTTTTTTTTAGTTTTTTGTTTTGTTTTTTTCTGCAAAGTCTCATATTCCACTAACTTGTGACAAAAAAATTAAATCTCACATGAACGCACGATACCCCTCATGGAATCCAAATGCGTAAAATGTTTTAGACATTTATATTCCAGACTTCTTCTCATGCTTTAGGGCCCCTAAAATGCCAGGGCAGTATAAGTACCCAACAAGTGACCCCATTTTGGAAAGAAGACACCCCAAGGTATTCCATGAGGGGCATGGCGAGTTCCTAGAATATTTTTTGGGGGGCACAAGTTATGGGAAAATGATTGACTATTTTATTTTTATTTTTTCTCTTACAAAATCATTTTCCGCTAACTTGTCCAAAAAAAAAAATATTCTAGGAACTTGCCATGCCCCTCACGGAATACCTTGGGGTGTATTTTTAACAAAATGAGGTCACTTGTGGGGTATTTATACTGCCCTGGCATTTTAGGGGCCCTAAAGCGTGAGAAGAAGTCTGAAATCCAATGCCTAAAAATGCCCTCCTAAAAGGTACTCATTGGAATTTGGGCCCCTTTGCGCATCTTGGCTGCAAAAAAGTGTCACACATGTGGTATTGCCATACTCAGGAGAAGTAGGGCAATGTGTTTTGGGGTGTATTTTTACATATACCCAAACTTTGTGTGAAAAATATCTCTGTCAAATGACAACTTTGTATAAAAAAAATGGGAGAAGTTGTCTTTTAGAGAGATATTTCTCTCGCCCACCATGGGTATATGTAAAAATACACCCCAAAACACATTGCCCTACTTCTTCTGAGTACGGCGATACCACATGTGTAACACTTTGTTGCAGCCAAGATGCGCAAAGGGGCCCAATTTCCAATGAGTACTTTCAGGATTTCACATGGAATTTTTACTAATTCGGATTCCAAACTACTTCTCACGCTTTAGGGCCCCTAAAATGCCAGGGTAGTATAAATACCCCACATGTGACCCAATTTTTGAAAGAAGACACCCTAAGGTATTCCGTTAGGGGTATGGTTAGTTCATGTAAAATATGTAAAAAAAAAAAAAAAAACATTTTCCGCTAACTTGTGACAAAAAAACCATGAACTCAGTATGCCCATCAGCGAATACTTTAGGGTGTCTACTTTCAGAAATGGGGTCATTTGTGGGGTATTTCTACTGTCTGGGCATTTAAGAACCTCAGGAAACATGACAGGTGCTCAGAAAGTCAGAGCTGCTTCAAAATGCAGAAATTAATATTTTTGCACCATAGTTTGTAAACGCTATAACTTTTACCCAAACCAATAAATATACACTTATTGCATTTTTTTTTTATCAAAGACATGTAGAACAATAAATTTAGAGAAAAATTTAAATAGAAATGTAGTTTTAATTGAAAACTTTTACAACCGAAAGGGAAAAATTTTGTTTTTTTGCAAAACTTTCGGTCAATTTCTATAAATAACAAAAAAAGTAAAAATGTTTGCAGCAATGAAATACCACCAAATGAAAGCTCTATTAGTGAGAAGAAAGGGAGGTAAAATTCATTTGGGTGGTAAGTTGTATGACTGAGCAATAAACCGTGAAAGTAGTGTAGTGCAGAATTGTAAAAAGTGATCTGGTCATTAAGGGGGTTTAAGCTAGGGGGGCTGAGGTGGTTAAAGTGCAGATCTTGGCTATCTTAATAGAATGTGTCTGCAGTGACTTCAGACATCTGTGCAACACCTTCCGTGTATCAGGGGCCTAGATAGGAAGAATATCAGTGAAAACAGAAACCATTTTTTTTTTGTCTGCGGCAGAAACTGTTTATCGCAGCGCATTACATTTCTATACTGTCTGAGTGCTTCAATCCTATATATTGTGAAAAAGTGAAAATCAATATATATACAAATTTCACTTAATCTGCACACAGTTTTCTTGTCTGCGGCAGAAACCGTTTATCGCAGCCATTGCATTTCTATACCATTTGAGTGCTTCAGGCCCATATATTTGGAGAAAATGAAAATCAGTATATATACACATTTCACTTAATCAGCACCCAGTTTTCCTGTCTGCGGTTTAAAACGTTAATTGTGGTGCATTGCATTTCTGTACCGTCTGTGCGCTTCAGGCCCATATATTGGGAATAATATAGTCATAAATATAAACAACATCACAAATCAGTGTCTGTACTGCAGATTACAATAATCTGTGGCTTAAATACTGTCCACAATCTGTGCTGTTCTGTGTCATATACCGCCCTGTATCTGAAATCGGTCTTTTGTGGACAGTAAAAAAAACAGCGTCACAACCAGTAAAAAATCCATAAATATAAAGAAGGCCAGCACTAAGGGACGGGGAAGTGGGCTTTATGCTGATGGTTCAGGCAGAGGTCGTGGCACTGGGCGCAATGAAACTGTGCCTGCTGCCAGTGCACCAAAAAAAAGTAATAAAACCGTACCCAGCTTCATGTCCAACTTAGCTAGGCGGCGCACAACAACCCTGTCCAAGTCAGACCAGTGCGAACAGTTGGTCGGTTGGCTTGCTGACAATAATGCTTCCAGTCGGCTAAGCACCACCATCTCTTCCACCAAGTCCAGTCTCTATAGCCAAGAGTCTGGTCAGCCAACTCCTCGAACAGATCCTCCTTCCTCCCACCATTGAGAGGCCTGCCAAACGAGTGATCCCACACTCGGATATTTCCAGGAGCTCTTTTCAGCTCCACTATTAGATTTGGCCCTCACGGCTAGCATGCTTGAAGAGGGACCTGAGATATTGTGCCCTGATTTCCAACCTCTTGAGCCTTTACAGTCTCAAGAAGATGACGGTGGTGAACGTCAATCATTAGTTTGAGGTTGATGACAATGAAACACAGTTGTCAATCACTGAGGTTGTGGTTAGATCAAGACAGGAGGATGATGAGAGTGAGGAAGTGGAAGAGGAGTTTTTTAGATGATGAGGTCATTGACCCAACATGGGAAGATGAAAAGCCGAGCGAGGACAGCAGAACAGAGGGGGAGGGATCCGCAACAGGCTGGAAGACGTAGTGGGTTTGCAAAAGGGAGAAGTCGGCCCAAACCACACAGACCCACAACCGTTGCACCGATCACGCCCATGCATAAATCAACCTTAACAAGGGGTAGGTGTTCCAAAGTATGACGCTTTTTTGAGGAAAGTGCAGAGGACAAAAGAGTGGTAGTTTGCAACCTGTGCAGTACCAAAATGAGCCGAGGCATGAACACTAGAAACCTCACCACCACCAGCATGATCTGCCACATGGCGCCCTACTAAGTGGGCCGAACGCCTGGGTCCACAATCTGGGTCTGCGGGTCACACCATTTCCTCCTCTTCCCCTGTGTTACGTGCTGTCCAATCCCCTGTCTAAGACGCAGGCCTGGATGCCTCTCGCCCTGCACCTGGACCTTCGGATTAACTAGCAGCAACAACATCGACTTCCCTGTCCCAGTGCAGCATCCAAATGTCCATACCACAAGCACAAATACCCACCCATCCATCCACCCACCCACCCACCCACAGGCTATACCACTTAATTACCAACTTTTAAAATTACTGGCCCTTGAAATGTTGCCATATAGGCTTGTGGACACTGAGGTCTTCCGCAGCCTGATGTCGGCTGCAGTCCCTCGGTACGCAGGTAGCGGTCCCTCGGTGGCCAGGGACGCTACATTTCCCTGACCGCACACTGGGTGAATGTGGTGGAGGCCGGGAGTGAGTCGTACCCTGGGATGGCACAGGTGCTACTGCAATGAGCCGGACCGTGGGTGCAGTTACACGGACACCAATTATGCAGTGGGTCAGGATATGTGTATAATAGTCTATGGTTTTTGTTTGTGACACTAATTGCAGCGTGCGCAGGATACAGTCTCAGGGCCCTTTTAAGGTTTTGCAGGTGGTGTAATGTCTCTGTGTAGCAGTAGTAATAGTGTCAACGGTGTCTCCTACCTTTGGTATGCTGGACTCCTGGATCCTGGCTCACTTGCAATAAATGAGTGTGTTGCTAGTAGGAGTAATTGAGGGTTTTGGTGGCAATAATTGAGATCCAGACTCGGGATATAATTCAACTTGTCTTTACTGGAGGCTGCTGTCACACTGGACAGGATACAAGATACACAAAATACAGCCAAACAAGTGTCTAGGCAAGAAGCTGGGGATAAAGGTCACCTCCTGACAAATCCCTACCAGCTCTCTCTAGACTTCTATGACAACGTTCAGACCCTGAGGGTGGGAATGAACGTGTCCCCCTGCCTAGGCTGAAGATACCCTAAAATCCTTAAGATGGTGAAAGGGGGGAAAGGGGCAGGCGTCTCTCTAACATCCTAGACAGACAATCACAAGAAAAACAAAACCAACTTATCTTGTTAGTGAGCAGGAGCAGGAACAGCAAATCCTTCATTCCTTCCTCTCAGCAAGACAGAAGCTATAACCCGCACAGGACACTGGGAGTGGGCGTAATTTAAACTCAAACCAACGACCCCACCCAGCGCACCTGAAGGGAGGTGGATACAGCTCAACTCCAAAACAAAAACAAAAGGCTACACACAGGCTAACCTGGCAGACCTCCGCACATAACCTGAGCAGGGCATGACAGAAGCATTAATCCATATATGAGATACAGCAATAGTCTTGGGTCCTGGCAGGTATTGGCAATATATGGCAGGGATTACTATCTCTCCTGCTTCTATAATGTGCCTGGAGAATATGGCAGGAATCTATATCTTCTGCTCTGTCTATCTTCTGCTGTGTATGGGACTGACTAGCTGAGGAGGAATTTGGCTTCTCCTGGTCTCTGGATGGTACTCACAGTTGTGCTCACAGGGGATGGTTCTTCCTGGCGTTCTGGAGGTGACTGGTTGCTTGTAACCAGCTGAGGCTGAAGGGCTCAGGAAGGGAATGAAGATCTTTGGTATCAACCGAGACAAGATCCTGGCTTGGGATCCCTATTTCTGGGAGCTCTTACTTGCACAGCCTTCCCCTTGCAAGGAGAGCTGGAACACACCGGATCTAACTGGTTTTTCCCTCCCTTGCCACAGGGCGTGGGAAACTCCACTTCCCTAAAGCAGGGGGGACAGAACAGAACTGGAATGTTTCATTCTGAATGGCCATAACATTAACTATACCTACCAACGATGCCGCCACCTGCTGGTAGACTTGAAACATTTCAAGAAAATATCACATTTACAATGGTTTCATCTGCACAGTGGTGAATGACATGAGGGAAATCACATCAAATGACCATGTTAATGCCCTTAGCAGATTGTAGCGGGGTAAAAGTGTTTAGTATCCCCAATCTAGGATGTTACACTACCCACGCCCAGGATTGTGGGCCCTACGTCCATCAGGGTCTCCGCAAGCAGCTATGTTACTGGCTCCAACCCCCACTTCTCCTCCTCTTCTGCCTCATCCTCCTTCACTTCCACCTCCAGCACCCATCAGCCATCAGTCGCTAGCTGGAAGCAGTGTAGCACTGCTGTGGGTAGGTGCCAAAAGGTTGTGCTGAAGTTGATCTGCTTAGAGGACAAACAGCACACCGCCGCAGAGCTTAGGCAGGGTATAAAGGAACAGACCGAGCTGTGGCTCTCTCCACTGAACCTACAACCAGGCATGGTTATGTCTGACAATGGCCATAACTTGGTGGCTGCTTTGGAGCTCAGCAACCTGACACACATCCCATGCCTAGCCCACGTCTTAAACTTAGTGGTTCAGCGGTTTATCAAAACATACCCCAATTTGCCAGAGCTACTAGTGAAGGCATGCCGCGTGTGTGCCCGTTTCCGCAAGTCGTCCACAGCTTCAGCCGGCCTGTCAACGCTGCAGCAGCGCTTGCGGCTTCCAGCTCACCGACTGTTGTGCAACGTTAAATTCTATATGTTGTCCGGGCTTTGTGAGCAGTTGAGGGCAGTTGTGGTATACTAGCTGCATGTTGGTCTTCGCCTTTCAAGTCAACTGCCATTATTCACAAGCGAAAAGTGGGCAATGATGTCAGACCTATGTCAGATTTTTAAAAACTTTGAAGAATCCACACAGATGGTTAGCGGCGATAATGCTATTATCAGCGTCACCATCCCACTGCTGTGTCTTCTCAAACGATCGCTGCTCACAATTAAGGATAACACTCTGAATGTGGCAGACAAGGAACTGGGGGAGGACATCTCACAGAGTGATACCCAGACCACCCATAGTTCGTCTTCTCAGCACAAATTGAACCGTGAAGAGGAGGAGGAGGAGCAGGAGGAGGAGGTGGAGACTGTTGCCTCTGCTACTGATGCTAGTACCCATGGAACTTTAATTCCATCTGTTCAGCGTGGATGGGCCAAAGAGGAGGAGGAGAAGGAGGAAGAGGAGATGGAGAGTCATCCTGATGTTGACATCTTGCCTGTTGGTACTCTGGCACACATGGCTGAATTCATGTTAGGCTGCCTTACCCGCAACCCTAGCGATATACGCATTTTAGATAACACGGATTACTGGGTGTTCCCCCTTCTCGACCCCCGCTCATTCCTGTTGTGGAGAGGACAAGTAAAATGGTGCAATACCAGAAGGTACTTGTTGAGAGTTTGCTCCGGATTTTTTTATCTGACAACGCAGAGTCCGTACTTCCTTAGGAAACCGGGGAAGGGAGACAATGGGAACACACAGCAGTTCCAATAAAGGCAGGGCAACAATCTCCAAGGCATGGGACACTTCCATGACACCCTACCAGCAATCTCACCGTGAAGCGCGGCCTAGTAGTTCAAGGAGGGAAAAGTTTTGGAAAATGGTAAAGGAATACATAGCAGACTGTGTCAGCGTCCTAAATGATCCCTCAGTGCTTTACAACTACTGGGTGTCCAAGCTGGACACGTCGCATGAACTTGCGCTTTACGCCTTGGAGGTGTTGGCGTGCCCTGCCGCCAGCGTTTTGTCTGAGCGTCTATTTAGCGCTGCTGGTGGCATCATAACAGATAAGCGTATCAGCTTGTCCACTGGCAATGATGACAGGTTGACTCCGATAAAAATGAACGAGGCTGGATTGCCCCTGACTTCTTCACTCCACCAGAGGAACACTGAGATAATGAGGAACAAACATGCAATTTAAATGTATGCTTTACAAAGTACTCAATCCACAAGATTCAGATTCACCCTTTTCACCTCCAAAAAAGTGTATATGTTTAAATCTTGTCTACTCATCCTCCTCCTGTCCCATACAGTATATATGCCCTCAATACAATGTTTCATACGGTCTAATCACCTGTAGGCCCTTACTAAAATGTTTCATACAGTCTGTTCACCTGTAGTCCCTCACTCCAATTTTTCAAACAGTCTGCTCAGCTGTAGGCCCTCACTATAAGGTTTTATGGGGTTTGCTCACAATAAGGCCCTCAACGCCAAATTTTTATACGTCTGCCCTGCTGTCAGGGCCAGATTAACGTAGGGGCTGATGCAGCTTTAGCTCCTGGCCCCTACCATAAAATAGGCCCATCCGCCAGCCAAAAGGCCGTCGGGAGCGGCCGGCGCTAAAAGTCCTCTGTTACTTTGTACATAGCGCATGGTGCAGGAGGGATAACCGCGGGCGCACTGAGTTCATATCCGGCGGGCCGCGGCATTACAGGAACAGCACCAGCTGCTCTGATGTCCTGCCGCCGGATATACGTCACAGGATATCCGGCGGCAGGACGTCAGAGCAGCTGGTGCGGTTCCTGTAATGCCGGCCCGCCAGATATGAACTCAGTGTGCCCGCGGTTATCCCTTCTGCACCACAGCAGTTTCGACCAGGCCGGCACACGGACGGTGACGGCCCACAGCGCTCGGCCACACGGAGACAGGCAGCAGCAGGAGCTTCTGGAGGCTGCAGGTATCAGATAAACTCATCTAGTTGGAAGGGAGGGCAATCATAGTGCTGTTATGATTTATGGACATAGCTCTCAGCATGCTTAGCCAGCCTTCTATCTAGCTGTGCATCTTGAGAGTCACAGTCCACAGGCTGTTTCTGAGCCTGTGGACTGTGACTCTCAAGAAGCACAGCCAGATAGAAGGCTGTCTAAGCATGCTGAGAGCTGTGTCCATAAATCATAACAGCACTATGAAAATTACTGACTGGCTAAGCATGCTGAGACTGAGCTCAGTCTAATTAACATAACACATAAAGAAATTACTGTTTCTAGCTGCTAGTCCACAGCAGCTAGAAACAGTAATTTCTTTAAAGGGATTCTGTCACCAGGTTTCACCCCACAGCTAAAAATATGCTGATGTTCAGGGTGTCTTCACGATTCCTAATGTGGGCTTATAAATGTCATCTGTGGCCTTATTCAGCTAAAAAAAACTGCTTTTACTAACCTGTCAGTCAAAAAATAAGGTGCCCAAGGGGATGTTAATGGATGCAAGGTGCCGTCTGCACCCGCCGCCGTTCGTGCCCAACGCCCCGCCTTTCCGGACTTCTGCGCCGCCTCCTAATCCTCTGTGCCTCCTCTCGCCCTCCCTCCATCCCCCCTCCTTCTGCTGTAAGATTTTGCGCACAGGGCTCTGCCTGATGCGCTGTGCGGACTTCTCCATTTGGCTTCTTACAGCGAAGTGCTCATGCGCCGGCACTTCGCTCAACCCCTGTATGCACGAGATCTTACAGCAGGACTGTTACAGTGTTGGGTGACGTGAAGCATGATTCTCTGCTATGATATGAAGACTGATTATCTGCTGACATGAAGCCAGATTCTCTGTTACGGGACCTCTCTCCTCTGCCTGGTTGCCTGGGCCTAAATATATGACAATGGACTGTTACAGTGGTGGGTGACGTGAAGCCTGATTCTCTGCTATGACATGAAGACTGATTCTCTGCTGACATGAAGCCAGATTCTCTGTTATGGGACCTCTCTCCTCTGCCTGGGTGCCGGGGCCTAAATATCTGACAATGGACTGTTCCAGTGTTGGGTGACGTGTAGCATGATTCTCTCCTATGATATGAAGACTGAATCTCTGCTGACATGAAACCAGATTCTCTGTTACGGGACCTCTCTCCTCTGCCTGGGTGCCACTGCCTGGGCCTAAATATCTGACAATGAACTGTTCCAGTGTTGGGTGACGTGAAGCATGATTCTCTGCTATGATATAAAGACTGATTCTCTGCTGACATGAAGCCAGATTCTCTGTTACGGGACCTCTCTCCTCTGCCTGGGTGCCTGGGCCTAAATATATGACAATGGACTGTTACAGTGGTGGGTGACGTGAAGCCAGATTCTCTGCTATGACATTCAGACTGATTCTCTGCTGACATGAAGCCAGATTCTCTGTTACCGGAGCTCTCTTCTCTGTCTGGGTGCCGGGGCCTAAATATATGACAATGGACTGTTCCAATGTTGGGTGACGTGAAGCATGATTCTCTGCTATGACATGCAGACTGATTCTCTGCTGACATGAAGCCAGATTCTCTGTTATGGGACCTCTCTCCTCTGCCTGGGTGCCTGGGCCTAAATATCTGACAATGGACTGTTACAGTGGTGGCTGACGTGAAGCCTGATTCTCTGCTATGACATGCAGACTGATTCTCTGCTGACATGAAGCCAGATCCTCTGTTACGGGACCTCTCTCCTCTGCCTGGGTGCCTGGGACTAAATATCTGACAATGGACTGTTACAGTGGTGGGTGACGTGAAGCCAGATTCTCTGCTATGGGACCTCTCTCCAATTGATATTGGTTAATTTTAATTTATTTTATTTTAATTTTAATTTATTTCCCTATCCACATTTGTTTGCAGGGGATTTACCTACATGTTGCTGCCTTTTGCAGCCCTCTAGCCCTTTCCTGGGCTGTTTTACAGCCTTTTTAGTGCCGAAAAGTTCGGGTCCCCATTGACTTCAATAGGGTTCGGGTTCGGATCCCGAACCCGAACATTTCAGGGTAAGTTCGGCCGAACTTCTCGAACCCGAACATCCAGGTGTTCGCTCAACTCTAGTCGGGAGCGTTTAAATATGCACTCTCTCTGTTATGCATTGAAAATGGGTTGCTGAATGAGCTGAATCTTGATTCTACAATTGAAGAATTTGCAAGCAAGAAGGCAAGAAAAGCAAATGTGTAGTTTAATTATAATCTGGCTGTTTGATTCGTTTTAGGTTAAAATGGAGTTTAGGATTGAGTGAATAACCCTGTTTTTGTGTTTGTTACTCTCTGCACTGTTATCATACAATTATATTTAATTTGTTTATATGATTTACGTTCTATTTATAAAAAATGGTTGTTTTGAATGTTGTATTTATTATGGCTTTATTTAATTAACTGGTTTCCTACTGTTTACAAAAAAAAAAGAAACCTTTTAGATCCTTTTCTATTATGGCACTTTAATGGTAATTAAAATTTTTCATTTGTCTTAATACAAATGCTTTGCATTTTGATTTTATATATTATGTGTATATTTCCATAAAAAGGCCCAGCAAAATCCTCAGCTCCAGGCCCATGATGCTCTTAATCCGGCCTTAAAAGTGCCATAATAGAAACGGATCTAAAAGGTTTCTTTTTTTTTTTAAACAGTAGGAAACCAGTTAATTAAATAAAGCCATAATAAATACAACATTCAAAACAACCATTTTTTATAAATAGAACGTAAATCATATAAACAAATTAAATATAATTGTATGATAACAGTGCAGAGAGTAACAAACACAAAAACAGGGTTATTCACTCAATCCTAAACTCCATTTTAACCTAAAACGAATCAAACAGCCAGATTATAATTAAACTACACATTTGCTTTTCTTGCCTTCTTGCTTGCAAATTCTTCAATTGTAGTATCAAGAGTCAGCTCATTCAGCAACCTATTTTCAATGCATAACAGAGAGAGTGCATATTTAAAGGCTCCTGACTAGAGTTGAGCGAACACCTGGATGTTCGGGTTCGAGAAGTTCGGCCGAACTTCCCTGAAATGTTCGGGTTCGGGATCTGACCCCGACCTGAACTTCGTCCCGAACCCGAACCCCATTGAAGTCAATGGGGACCCGAACTTTTCGGCACTAAAAAGGCTGTAAAACAGCCCAGGAAAGGGCTAGAGGGCTGCAAAAAGCAGCAACATGTAGGTAAATTCCCTGCAAACAAATGTGGATAGGGAAATAAATAAAAATAAAAATAAAATAAATAAAAATTAACCAATATCAATTGGAGAGAGGTCCCATAGCAGAGAATCTGGCTTCACGTCACCCACCACTGTAACAGTCCATTGTCAGATATTTAGTCCCAGGCACCCAGGCAGAGGAGAGAGGTCCCTTAACAGAAAATCTGGCTTCATGTCAGCAGAGAATCAGTCTTCGTGTCAATTATGGGGTCCGCTCACCTTCAGGCCCTCACCTCAAATGTTTTATACGGTCTGCTCAGCTGTAGGCCCTCACTCCAATGTTTAATATAGTCTGATCAGCTGTAGGCCTTCACCTCCAATGTTTCATACGTCTGCTCAGCTGTAGGCCCTCACTACAAAGTTTTATGGGGTTCTCTCACCTTCAGGCCCCCACCTCCAATGTTTCATATGGTCTGCTCAGCTGTAGGCCCTCACTACAATGTTTCATACAGTCTGCTCAGCTGTAGGCCCTCACCTCCAATGTTTCATACGGTCTGCTCAGCTGTAGGCCCTCACTTCAATGATTTATGGGGTTTGCTCACCATAAGGCCCTCACTACAATGTTTTATTTGGTTTGCTCACCTGTAGGCCCTTACCTCCAATGTTTCATAGGCCTGCTCAGCTGTAGGTCCTAACTACAATGATTTATGGGGTATGCTAACCATAAGGCCCTCACCTCCAATGTTTCATATGTGTGTTCAGCTGTTGGTGCAGTACGCCAGTCACTTAGGGTGAGCAAATGTGAGGTCACGGGGGTCAGTTAACAGACCGATGGTTGCTCTTAGTACTCAGTTTGTAGCATTCCCTGGGCAGGCGTACAGTAGTGATGGAGAGCCTGGCACATAGATCCTCTGGGGCACTGTCTGGATAAAGGGACCACGCTGGGTGATAGGTGAGGTGCCCTGGGTGTTGTAGGTTTAGCGTGCCTGTGGCAAGATCCCTTACAGTTTGTGACGCCAGTGCCGGTAACGGTGGCACTCCGATTGTTAGGAGGAATAATGGAGGTACACACGGTTGTAGTGAACTCGAATTCCTCTTTACTGAACAGTTCAACTATGTACAGCTTCAAATAGTGCCATATAGAGAATATTTAGTAACAGGCAGGCTTGACATATATGGCAGGTAAAATCCTAGCAAGGTAACTCAGAGGGAATAAACTCACAGATCAGGTTGCACTTCGTTCAGATCCTGTCTGGCTTTCTTCAAGGCCTGTATGCCTAATAGCTGGCTTTATCCTTGGGAAGGTAATCCTTACTCTGGTATAAATCCACTTACTGTAAATAAACTTCTGGTACAATAGAGAAATAAGGCGGCACTGCCAGCGTCTCCAGCCAAATCAGAGATGGGAACTGCACAGATCACTCAAAGAAGTGCCCTTCAGTGGTGCTCTGCTATCAGCAGGAAAGTTCACAGTAATGATATAACAATGGAGAAGAAATGATAGCGGCACTCACCCGGGTGTAGCAAAAAGATGTCTTTAATCCAGAAAAGACAAGTACAAAGTAACAGCAGGCTGGGGCGGATACAGGCGTGTGTGCTGAGTGCTCAGCTGGCGACGGCCATTTCGCGCACCTTGCGCTTCCTCTGGCCTCTGATCACATCACGCTACCTGTATGCTTCCTTTTATAACAGATCAGCTATCTAGAAAGACTCTGAAGCTGGAGCAAATTAGTAATCAGTAATCAAGCTAGAAAGTAGTAGCTGCAACACTAAATACAAGTACCGGACATAGTATCATCCCTAACAAACATAAGTAGTCACTGCATAGGCTAATCTAGATACGTGTTTACTATAGATATACACTTAACTCATTGCGGTCATTTTAACCCTAGTGGCCCCGTCGCATTTGTGCGGATTATCCAATTAGCCTCCCTTTGCATTAGAAGGCGATCCCTGTCACCTCCAGCAGGTGGAACAGGTACATGTTCCAGAGCTACAAACTGCAGGCATTCCACATTACCATCATGCATGTTCACCACATGCTTAATCAGTCTGGCTGGGACATCCTTTTCCTGATTTAATAGAATTCAAGTGCTCCCTAAATCTTTCATATACAGGGCGAATCGTCTTCCCTATATAGAAAGAGCCACAGCAGCACAACACCAGATATACTACATATTTAGTTCTGCATGTGGTGAACTGCACAAGTCCGTGCTGTATGCCGGCAAAAGAAACAAACCTGCCTTTTATTATGTATTTGCAAAAAGAACAATTTTCGCATCTGTGGCTGCCTGTTGGGGTGTTCTCAGTCAGCCAATATTTAGTTCTAGTATCCCTCAATCTACTCCTCACTAATTTATCCCTGATAGTATGACATCTTTTAAAGGTGATAAGTTGTTTATTTTCAGCTAAGTCCTGTAATCCCTCTTCGTTCTTAAGAATCTCCCAGTTTTTAAGTATGGCCTGTCTAATGGTTTCCGCTAAAGGGCTAAACCTGAAGGCAAAAGCAAATCTCTCCATATTACTTTTTGATTCATTATCATTTTTACTTTTATTTTTATTTTTGCCTTCAAGCAACTCCTTCTGAGTAAAGCGGCCTGCCTTTGTTAATGCCACATCCAGAATGTTTTCAGGGTACCCCCTCTGTAATAACCTATTCTTGAGTTCTAGGGCCTGTTGTCTATTGCCCACCTCCGTACTGTTTATGCACCTGAGCCTAATAAATTAGCCATACGGCACTGCACGTTTTACGCTACGTGGATGGTAACTGTCATGGTGCAACAGGGAATTGGTGGCCGTGGGCATACGATAGCCTTTGGTGACTAATGTGATATTCTCAATAGTGACCATGATATCAAGAAATTCTAGTGATCCACCTCAAAAATTCATAGTGAATCTCATGTTCATGTCATTATGGTCATTAAGGAAATGCACAAACTCTTCACACAGCTGCCTGGGGCCCTGCCACACCATGAACACGTCATCCACGTAGCGTAAATATAATTTAATGTACAGAAGGTACGGATTCGAAGTGGAATATACAAAACGGTCCTCAAAAACTGATAAAAATAAATTGGCAAAGGTGCAAGATACCGGCGTACCCATGGCCGTACCATGGATCTGCCTGTACCAGCGTCCCCCAAATGTAAACACGTTTGAGTACAAAATTGAGTGCCTCCTGGACAAAGCTGCAATAGATATCACTCTTGTCTGTATTGCTGAGAATTTTAATGACAGCCTGTACACCCTTCCCATGTGCGATACGGGTGTACAAGCTTTCAACGTCAAGTGACACCAAATTAAAATCATCCTGCCACTGGAGGTGATTCAATACTTCCAGGAAGGAATTGGTGTCCTGTAGGTAAGTGGGAGCATGCGACAAGAGTGGTCTAAGCAGCCAATCCAAATATTTAGATAAAGGCTCAGTCACTGACCCTATCCCCGCAACAATCGGACGTCCCGGTGTATGGGTCAGTGACTTGTGAATTTTTGGTAAAAAATACCATGTAGGTTTACTGGGGGACGGTGGCACAAGCCGATCCATGACACGTGCCGTGAAAAAATCCAAGTCGATATACCGCGTAAGTAATTTGCGGAGTTGCACCAAAATAATAGGGATGGGATCCCTCTCAAGTCTTTGATAGACAGAGGTGTCATCTAACTGCCTATGTGCCTCCTGCATATAGTATTCCTTGGTGAGAAGTACAATATTTCCCCCCTTGTCCGCCGGTTTCACTATAATGTCATCCTTATTGGAGAGCCATTTAACAGCTGACCATTCCTCATTGGTGACATTACTATCCACACTGGGGTATATCAGAACCTTAACATCTCTCAATACCTGCTTGTGGAATAAATCAATGCTACTCCCGGCGGGCAACGGGGGACAATATGTAGATTTAATACCTCCCCTGAAAGAACTCTCTTCTAAGGTCGGAACATGGGGATCACCTAATTCTACGTCAGCAAGATCCTCAAGGCAGGCAATTTCCCTTTCACTGAGGGGCTCTTCAATATTAAAACCCAAAAATTGGTATATGCTGGGATTTCTCCCTCCTTTTTAGAGCCCACTGTGAAAGAGGAGTTGCTATACATCTTATATAGCTGCAGCTTTCGGACAGCCTTAAACAGGTCAACTTCAAAAGAAACGGGATTGAATTTTTCAACAAAACTGAATTAAGTCCTTTGTTGAGGACAGTGACACATGAAGGGGGAGTACGAGGGGGGTTAAGTTAATTACAAGATTTTCACTGGATGCAGTGGTAGCACAGTCCGTCACTGACGCCAGGAAACTTGTTTCTTGTTGCGCGACGATTTCCTCATTGGTCTTCTCTCTCCTTCATCCTACCCCTTCTTGTGTTACGTGTAAATGGGGAAGATTGTCGGCCATCTTTCTGTTGGTGTTGATATCGTCTGACAGGCTGGAATCGCTATCCGTCGTCAACTAGTCACTTTTATTTCTCCTCTGGGGGCGTCTTTTTCGTTGTCTTCTTTTATTCCAGTCAAATATCTTCCCAGTGTCAGTAATCAGACTTGTCACGTAAGAATTTATCCTTTTTTCTCTCTTTTATTTCTGATTGTGTAATCCCCAGCTTTTTATTTAATTTTTTATCAAACAGCATCATTTGGCTCTCCGTCAATCTGTGTGCAATTAAAATTCTTGCATTTTTCAATTCTTCTGTGATTTTACTATACTCTTTTTCTTCTCGTTTTAAAATCACGGAGAGTATTTGAGATGAGAACTGCATATGGAGCTCTTTCCACTCCGTGGCAAACGCTTGATCATCCTCATATTGGAGGAGTTCTTTATAGACCCTAAGGCCTCTAGGGACTCTGTCACATGCCTTATATGATTTTAAAGAGTTAACAGTCCAAAAAAGTCGCACTTCCTTATCAGCCAAATTAGTAACACGTATCTCAAGAGCCTGCAGTGTGTCACAGGAATTGCACTCAGCAAAAAACGCATCCGCCCCTTCTCTGCCTGTATTCAGACTGACATGCTCTTCATCGGTCGCCACATCCTCTGTATTATTCATAGGACATGCAGGATCAGAGTGGCGTGCTCTGCCTCAAAAGTGGAAGTGTAATGAATAACGGTACAATAGAGAAGTGAGGCGGCACTGCCGGCGTCTCTGGCCAAATCAGAGGTGGGAACTGCACAGATCAGTCAAAGAAGTGCCCTTCAGTGGTGCTCTGCTATAGGCAGGACAGTTCAC
Organism: Bufo gargarizans; assembly: GCF_014858855.1. Taxonomy (NCBI): domain Eukaryota; kingdom Metazoa; phylum Chordata; class Amphibia; order Anura; family Bufonidae; genus Bufo; species Bufo gargarizans. The sequence continues at coordinate 685,732,181 of NC_058081.1, read as the reverse complement.
AGTAATGATATAAAAATGGAGAAGAAATTATAGCGGCACTCACCCGGGTGTAGCAAAAAGATGTCTTTAATCCAGAAAAGACGAGTACAAAGTAACAGCAGGCTGGGGCGAATACAAGGGTGTGTGCTGAGTGCTCAGCTGGCGACGGCACTAATGCAATGTGGCTACTAGGGTTAAATGATCGCAATGAGTTAAGTGTATATTTATAGCAAACACGTATCTAGATTAGCCTATGCAGTGACTACTTATGTTTGTTAGGGATGATACTATGTCCGGTACTTGTATTTAGTTTTGCAGCTACTATTGTCTAGCTTGATTACTGATTACTAATTTGCTCCAGCTTCAGAGTCTTTCTAGATAGCTGGAGATCTGTTATAAAAGGGAGCATACAGGTAGCGTGATGTGATCAGAGGCCCTTACCTCCAATGTGTCATACGTCTGCTCAGCTGTAGGTTCCAACAACAATGTTTTATGGGGTTTGCTCGCCTTCAGGCCCTCGCCTCCAATGTTTCATACGGTTTGCTCACCTGTAGGCCCTCACTACAATGTTTTATGGGGTATGCTCACCATAAGGCCCTAACTACAATGTTTTATGGGATTCGCTCACCTGTAGTCACTCACCTCCAATGTTTCATATGGTCTGCTCAGCAATAGTACCTCACTCCAATGTTTCATACAGTCTGCTCAGCTGTAGGCCCTCACTACAATGTTTTATGAGGTTTGCTCACCTTCAGGCCCTCACCTGCAATGTTTCAAATAGTTTGCTCAGCTGTAGTCCCTCACTACACTGTTTCATACGTCTGCTGAGCTGTAGGCCCTAACTACAATGTTTTATGGGGTTTGCTCACTTTCAGGCCCTCACCTCCAATGTTTTATACGGTTTGCTCAGCTGCAGGCCCTCACCTGCAATGTTTCATACGTTCTGCTCAGCTGTAAGCCCTTACCTCCAATGATTCATACGTCTGCTTAGCTGTACACCCTCACTACAATGTTTTATGGGGTTTGCTCACGATAAGGCCCTCAACTCCAATGTTTCATACGCTTGCTCAGCAGTAGGCCCTCAACTCCAATGTTTTATAGGGTTTTCTCACGTTTAGGCCCTCACCTCCAATGTTTCAAATGGTCTGCTCAGCTGTAGGCGCTCACTCCAATGTTTCATACGGTCTGCTCAGCTGTAGGCCCTCACTACAATATTTTATGGGGTTCAATCTCCTTCAGGCCCTTACCTCCAATATTTCATATGGTCTGATCAGCTGTAAGCCCTTATTACAATGTTTTATGGGGTATGCATACCTTCAGGCCCTCATCCCTAATTTTTCAAACGGTCTGCTGAGCTGTAGACCCTCACCTCCAATGTTTTATACGGTCTGCTCAGCAGAAGGCCCTCACTATAATGTTTTATGGGGTTTGCTCACCATAAGACATTCACATCCAATGTTTCATACGTCTGCTCAGCTGTAGGCCATCACTATTATGTTTTTGGGGGTTTTCTCACCATAAGGCCCTCACTACAATGTTTAATGGGGTTCGTTCACCTGTAGGCCCTCACTACAATGTTTTATAGGGCTCGCTCACCGGTAGGCCATCACCTCCAATGTTTCATACAGTCTGCTCAGCTGTAGACCCTCACTACAATGTTTTATGGGGTTTGCTCACCTTCAGGCCCTCACTACAATGTGTTATGGGGTTCGTTCTCCTGTAGTCCCTCACTACAATATTTTATAGGGTTCAATCACCGGTAGGCCATAACCTCCAATGTTTCATACGGTCTGCTCAGCTGTAGTCCCTCACTCCAATGTTTCATACGGTCTGCTCAACTGTAGGCCCTCACCTCCAATGTTTCATACGTCTGCTCAGCTGTAGGACCTCACCTCTAATATTTCATATGGTCTGCTCAGCTGTAGTCCCTCACTGCACAGTTTCATACGTCTGCTCAGTTGCAGGCCCTAACTACAATGTTTTATGGGGTTTGCTCATCTTCAGGCCCTCACCTCCAATGTTTTATACGGTTTGCTCAGCTGTAGTCCCTCACCTCCAATGTTTAATACGGTCTGCTCAGCTGTAGGCCCTCACTACAATGTTTTATGGGGTTTTACTCACCATAAGGCCCTTACCTCCAATGTTTCATATGGCTGCTCAGCTGTAGGCCTTCACTATAATGTTTTATGGGGTTTGCTCACCTTTATGTCATCACCTCCAATGTTTCATACAGTCTGCTCAGCTGTAGCGCTCACTCCAATGTTTCTTTTTCATAGATACCTTTGGACCCAGGATTTAGAAATTATATCGTTCAAATAGCCTAAGGCTACAAAGCTCCTGTTTCTGGTCAAATAAAACTTAACATTTATTTCTATCAATAAAACTTATACAAAACAGGAGAAAGAAAAGAAAGAAAAAACTTTTTAAAATTTAAAGGTGCTGTGATGATACTAACGGTAGTGCATTGGGATTTAATTCCCATAGGTGCGTCCTAAATTGCTTTGGGATGATTCCCACTAGCGCCACCTAAGATATCACTACTATCATATAAATTATTCAGAGATAGACTCATATATATCGCTTAGGAGAGATTCCTTATTAGCGCCACTCTAAGTGTAGCCACTGCCGCTTGTGCGTCCAAGTTTAGTGAGTCTGCAGTTTTCACTACTCAGACACTGAATCCATCACACACCTAATTAAAAAGATATCAAGCTAGAGCTCCCCCCGGGGGGAGCTCTAGCTTGATATCTTTTTAATTAGGTGTGTGATGGATTCAGTGTCTGAGTAGTGAAAACTGCAGACTCACTAAACTTGGACGCACAAGCGGCAGTGGCTACACTTAGAGTGGCGCTAATAAGGAATCTCTCCTAAGCGATATATATGAGTCTATCTCTGAATAATTTATATGATAGTAGTGATATCTTAGGTGGCGCTAGTGGGAATCATCCCAAAGCAATTTAGGACGCACCTATGGGAATTAAATCCCAATGCACTACCGTTAGTATCATCACAGCACCTTTAAATTTTAAAAAGTTTTTTCTTTCTTTTCTTTCTCCTGTTTTGTATAAGTTTTATTGATAGAAATAAATGTTAAGTTTTATTTGACCAGAAACAGGAGCTTTGTAGCCTTACACTCCAATGTTTCACACGGTCTGCTCAGCTGTAGGCCCTCACTACAATGTTTTATGGGGTTTTCTTACCTTCATGCCCTCACCTCCAATGTTTCATACGGTCTTCTCAGCTGTAATCCCTCACTACAATGTTTCATACGGTCCGCTCTGCTGGAGGCCCTTACCTCTAATGTTTCATATGTCTGCTTAGCTGTCAGCCCTGACTACAATGTTTTATAGGGTTTGCCCACGTTCAGGCCCTCATCTCCAATGTTTCATACGTTCTGCTGAGCTGTAGGCCCTCACCTCCAATGTTTGATACGGTCTGCTCAGCTGTAGACCCTTACTACAATGTTTTTTGGGGTTTGCTCACCATAAGGCCCTCACTACAATGTTTTATTTGGTTCTCTTACCTGTAGGCCCCTAGCTCCAATGTTTCATAAGGTTTGCCATTCTGTAGACCCTCACTGTAGGCCCTCAATCCAATATTTCATACAGTCTGCTCACCTGTAGGCCCTCACTAACATGTTTTGTAGGGTTCTCTCACCGGTAGGCCATCACCTCCAATATTTCATACGGTCTGCTCAGCTGTAGGCCCTCCCTACAATGTTTTATGGGGTTTTCTCCCCTTCATGCCCTCGTCTTTAATGTTTCATACTGTCTTCTGAGCTGTAGGCCCTCAATTCCAATGTTTTTTTTTACGTCTGCTCTGCTGTAGGCCCTCAATAAATTGTTTTATAGGTTTTCTTTACCATAAGGCCCTCACTACAATGTTTTATGGGGTTTTCTCACCTGTAGGCCCTCACCTTCAATGTTTCATATGGTCTGCTCAGCTGTAGGCCTTCACCTCCAATGTTTCATATGGTCTGCTCAGCTGTAGTCCCTCACTACACTGTTTCATACGTCTGCTCAGCTGTAGGCCCTAACTACAATGTTTTATGGGGTTTGCTCACCTTCAGGCCCTCACCTCCAATGTTTTATACGGTTTGCTCAGCAGTAGGCACTCACCTCCAATGTTTAATATGGCATGCTCAGCTGTAGGCCCTCACTACAATGTTTTATGGTGTTTTACTCACCTTAAGGCCCTCACCTCCAATGTTTCATAAGCCTGCTCAGCTGTAGGCCCTCACTACAATGTTTTATGGGGTTCTACTCACCAAAAGGCCCTCACCTTCAATGTTTCATACTGTCTGCTGAGCTGTAGGCCCTCACCTCCAATGTTTTATACATTTGCTCAGCTGTTCGCCCTCAATAAATTGTTTTATGGGGTTTGCTCACCATAAGGCCCTCACTACAATGTTTTATGGGGTTCTCTCACCTGTAGGCCCTCACCTCCAATGTTTCATATGGCCTGCTCAGCTGTAGGCCCTCACTACAATTTTTTATGGGGTTTTACTCACCATAAGGCCCTCACCTCCAATGTTTCATATGGTCTGCTCAGCTGTAGTCCCTCACTACTCAGTTTCATACGTCTTCTCAGATGTAGGCCCTAACTACAATGTTTTATGGGGTTTGCTCACCTTTATGCCGTCACCTCCAATGTTTCATACGGTCTGCTCAGCTGTAGCGCTCACTTCAATGTTTCATATGTCTGCTCAGCTTTAAACACTTACTACAATGTTTTATACGTCTCCTCAGCTGTAGGCCCTCACTACAATGTTTTATGGGGTTTGCTCACCTTCAGGCCCCCACCTCCAATGTTTCATACGGTCTGCTCAGCTGTAGGCCCTCACTCCAATGTTTTATACCGTCTGCTCAGCTATAGGCCCTCACTCCAATGTTCCATATGGTCTGCTCAACTGTAGGCCCTCACTCCAATGTTTCATACAGTCTGCTCACCTGTAGGCCCTCACTACAATGTTTTATTGGGTTCGCTCACCTTTAGGCCCTTACCTCCAATGTTTCATACGGTCTGCTCAGCTGTAGGCCCTCACCTCCAATGTTTCATATGTCTGCTCAGCTGTAGGCCCTCACTACAATGTTTCATCGGGTTTGCTCACCTTTAGGCCCTCACCTATAATGTTTAAGAGGGTCAGCTGAGCAGCAGTCCCTCACCCGTATTGTTTTAGAGGTAACCAGCATGCCCTTGCTCCTAATGTATTTTGAGGGTCAGCAGCAGGCTATTAATTATTTTTAACGTGTGTGTATGACGCACTCCTTTATGTTTATTAAAAGGTGCATTTGATTGCCTGTGCCTTGTAATTTTTGGCAGGCCTTTTACTTTGTGCATATGTTGTATGAGTGTAGGAGTCCCACTACTTGAACAATTGTAGCACCATGTAAATGAGGCCCTCCTTTATGTGATATAGAGACTATTTCTCTTTTCCATTGGAATTTTTTGCAGCAGTTACACTGTATATAAAATTGAATCTACGGGAAAGAATGTTTCTTAACAATGTTTCCTCTAAAAATGATTTTTTTTTTTGTGGGGGCAGGGTTTTGGGCATTTTTTGCCAGTCTGTAAAAAGTGGCATACAACTCGGACAACATGGTTCTCAGCAGTGACATTAGTGTCCAAGATGCATCCAGACATGGTCCCACTGCTGTTACTAATCGATTTCAGAGGTGTTTTCATCACTTTCAGACCTTTACCTATGAACCAGGCACCCTCCCCTCATCCGAGCAGGGGGTGCCTGGTCGCCTCCAATTGACTTCCATTATACTTGGGTGCTCTGCCCAGCGAACAAATACCGCTATGTGTTCGGACCGAACACACGAACACTTTGATGCTCGCTCATCACTAATATTTATACATAGTAATTAGATCTCCCCTCAGTCGTCTTTTTTTTTCTGAAGTGAATAACTCTAATTTTGATAATCTTTCAGGGTACTGTAGTTGCCCCATACCAGTTATTACCCTACTCAGCTCTGCTATGTCTGCCTTGTTCACAGGAGCCCATAACTGTACACAGTACTCCATGTGTGGTCTGACTAGCGATTTGTAAAGTGGTAAGACTATGTTCTTATCACGGACAGCTATGCCCCTTTTGATGCAACCCATTATCTTATTGGTCTTGGAAGCAGCTGCCTGACACTGGTTTTTGCAGCTTAGTTTGCTGTTTATTAAAATTCCTAGATCCTTTTCCACGTCAGTGTTACCGAGTGTTTTACCATTTAGTATGTACGGGTGACTTGCATTATTCCTTCCCATGTGCATAACTTTACATTTGTCAGTGTTAAACCTCATCTGCCCAAGCCACCAATCTATGGAGTTCCCTCTGTAGTAGTATACTGTCCTCTGTAGTGTGTGTATATATATATATATATATATATATATATATATATATATATATATATAGTATACTATCCTCTTCAGTATTAATTACTTTACACAATTTAGTGTCATCTGCGAAATTTGTTTATTTTACTATGCAAGCCTTCTACAAGATCATTAATAAATATATTGAAGAGAATAGGGCCCAATACTGACCCCTGAGGTACCCCCCTAGTGACAGTGACCCAATCTGAGTGTGTACCGTTAATAACCACCCTCTGTTTTCTATCATTGAGCCAGTTACCTACCCACTTACAGACGTTTTCTCCCAGTCCAAGCATTCTCATTTTATATACTAACCTTTTATGTGGTACAGTGTCAAATGCTTCGGAGAAGTCCAGATACACGACATCCATTGATTCGCCGCTGTCAAGTCTAGAACTAACCTCCTCATAGAAACTGATTAAATTAGTTTGGCATGACCGATCCCTCATGAAGCCATGCTGATATGGCGTTATTTGCTTATTTCCGTTAAGATGCTCTAACATAGCATCTCTCAGAAAACCTTCAAACAGTTTACCCACAACAGATGTTAAAACTTACCGGCCTATAGTTTCCAGGCTCTGTTTTTGGACTCTTTTTGAATATTGGCACCACATTTGCTATGCGCCAATCCTGTGGAACATTCCCTGTCAGTATAGAGTCCGCAAAAATCACAAATAAGGGTCTAGCTATGACATTACTTAATTCCCTTAGGATACGGGGGTGTATGCCCTCCAGTCCTGGTGATTTGTCTATTTTAATCTTTTTAAGTCGCTGATGTACTTCTTCCTGGGTCAGACAGGACACTTTTAATGGGGAATTTATTTGTACATTCTGCATGTCATCTGACAGTTTATTTTCCTCAGTGAATACATTGGAGAAAAAAATATTTAACAGCTTTGCTTTCTCCTCGTCGCTCTCTGCGACTCCCCCCTCATTACTCTTTAAAGGGCCAACACCTTCAGATTTATACTTTTTAGCATTTATTTAATTGAAGAACATTTTAGGGTTAGATTTACTCTCTTTGGCAATTAATCTCTCGGTCTGTAGTTTGGCTTCTTATATTTGTTTTTTACATGTTCAATTTTTTTTCCTTATAGTTTTTTAGTGCTTCCTCGCTACCCTCCTGTTTTAGTGATTTATATGCTTTCTTTTTGTCATTTATTGCTTTCTTTACAGTTATATTTATCCACATTGGCTTCTTTTTGTTCACTAACCTTTTATTCCCATATGGTATGTACCTCTCACAATGAGATTTTAAAGATATCCCTTTTTGTGGCTGTATTTTTATTTTTGAGGACTTTGTCCCAGTTAATTAGGCCTATGGTCTCTCTTAGTTGGCTAAATGTAGCTTTTTTTTAGTTTGGTATTTTTGTTCCTTCCTGTAGAAACGCTCTTTTGAATAATTGGAAGGTTATTACTTTATGGTCACTATTTCCCAGGTGTCCTCCAACCTGCACGTCTGTTGTTCTGTCAGGCCTATTGGTTAATACTAAGTCCAGTATGGCCGTCCCTCTAGTCGGGTCCTGAACCAGTTGGGAGAGGTAATTGTCTTTGGTTATTGCCAAAAACCTGTTTCCTTTATGGGATGTACAGCTTTCAGTTTCCCAGTCCTATATCTGGGTAGTTGAAGTCCCCCATAATAACCACCTCATTATGATTTGCTGCCTTGTCTATCTCGTTTAATAGCAGATTTTCTGTGGACTCTGGTATATTAGGTGGTTATATTAGTGAGTAAAATAAAGTAATAAGTAATATTATTATTTATTATTAAAGCGCCATTCATTTCATGGCCCTGTATATATGAAAAGGGGGTGCACATACATAATGCAGACAATTGCACTGAGCATGAACAAGACAAGTTACAAACTGGTACAGAAGAAGAGAGGACCCTGTCCACGAGTGCTTACAATCTACGAGGTATGGAGGAAGGACACAGTAGGTGAGGGTAAAGATGGTCATGGAGGTATAGCAGCAGCAGGGCCACTTGTCTGAAGAGGTGGGTTTTTAGGTTTCTTTTGAGAGATTTTACTGTAGGTGAGAGTCTGATATATTGGGGTAGAGAGTTCCAATGTATACGGGAAGCACGGAAGAAAACTTGGAGGCGATTGTGGGAAGAGGGGATAAGAGGAAAGGAGAGAAAACAGTCTTTTGGGGATTGGAGATTATGTGTGGGGATGTATCGGGAAAGTAGCTCAGAGATGCATGGAGGAAACAGGTTGTGGACGGCTTACATATTTGTTAGAATTGTAAACTGAATTCGATGGGCAATGGTGAGCCAGTGAAGGGATTGGCAGAGGAAAGAGGCAGAGGGGTAACGAGCTGTAGAGTTGAGGATAGATTGGAGGGGTGCGAGAGTGGTAGATGGAAGGCCACAGAGGAGAATATTGCAGTAGTCTAGGTGGGAAATTATGAGGGCATGTACAAGTATTTTCGCAGACTCAAAGTTGAGGAAAGCGCGAATGCACGAGATGTTTGAGTTGGAGGCAGCAGGTGGTGGAAAGCGCTTGAATGGGCGGTCTGAAGGAGAGGGCTAACTCCAAGGTCACTCCTAGGCAGTGGACTTGGTTGACTGAGCAGAGTGTGCAGCAATTGATCGTGATAGTTAGGTCTGTTGGGGGGGTTGAACAAGATGGGGGAAAGATGATAAATTGTGTTTTATCAATGTTACGTTTTAGAAAGCGAAAGGAGAAGAAGGAGGATATGAAATATAGGCATTGTGGGATTCTGGATAGTAAGGTGGTGATGTCTGGACCAAAGAGGTAGATTTGTGTGCCGTCAGCTTAAAAGTGATACTGAAAGCCACGGGACTCTATCATAAGATAGTTAGAGAAGAGAAGAGCAGTGGTCCTAGGACAGAGCCTTGCAGGACACTAACAGAGAGGAAATGAGACAAAGTGGTGTGATAGTGGGAGACGCTAAATGTCTGGTCTGTGAGGTATGAGGTGATCCAGTAGAGGGCCAGGTCGGTGATGCCAAGAGATGAGAGAATTTTTAACAGAAGGGAGTGGTCAACAGTGTCAAAGGCAGAGGGTTAGGTCAAGGAGGAGGAGGATAGAGTAATGTTTTTTGGTTTTGGCTGTTAGCAGGTCGTTGGTGACTTTGGTAAGGCCAGTTTCAGTTGAGTAGTGGGGTCGGAAGCCAGATTGTAGTCAGTCAAAAAGGGAGCAGGAGGAGAGTTGAGAGGAGAGTTCAGAATGGACATGTTGTTCAAATAGCTTTGAGGCATATAGAAGAAGTGATATGGGGCAATAACTGGACAAAGAAGATAAATCAATTGAATGTTTTTTGAGGATGGGTGAAATGTTAGCATGTTTAAAACTAGAGGGGAAGACACCAGAGGTTATTGATAGGTTGAATAGATGAGTTAGGGCTGGGATAAAAACTGAGGTGAGTTTGGGGATGGGTGGAAAGTTGTTCTTCTGTAATGGTGGAGAAGAAGGTTTTGGGAGATGAGGACTGAGTGTAGTTGTAGTAGAAGAAGGTTTTGGGAGAAGAGGACTGAGTGTAGTTGTGTAGAGAGTCTGTCGGGAGTGTGCACTGAAGCTTTCTCTAATGTTGACGATCTTTTGTTTGATGTATGTGGAAAAGTCCTCAGCTGAGATGAGAGGTGAAGGTGGGGGCGCTGGGGAATGGAGAAGAGAGTTAAGTGTTAAAAAGGAGGTTTAGGGTTGTGGGAGAGGGAAGATATGAGAAATGAGAAGTCGGCCTATTTTGCATCAGCGAGTGAGGACTTGAAAATGAGAAGGGATTGCTTATATGTGATGAAGTGATCCTTAGAATGGGATTTCTTTCATCGTCGCTCAGCAGCAGTGGAAGCTTGTCTGAGCTTTTTGGTCAGGCTGGTGTGCCAGGGTTGTCTGTTGATTTTTGGGGTTTTGTTGTGTGTGAGGGAGGCAACAGAATCCAGACATGTACTAATTGTGGTGGTATACAGAATGATGGCAGCATCTGTGTCCTGTAGGGAACACATGGTAGAGAGTGGCAGAAGAGAGTCAGAAAGCAAGCAAACGTCAAGATGTTTAAAGTTCCTGCAGGGTGCGCTAGTGTGTGGACCGGGGGGAGCAGAAGAAGAGACCAGTGAGGAGAAGGTGAGTAGGTTTTGGTTGAATATGGGGAGAGGCAAATTAGAAAGGTTAGATAGGGAGCAGAGGAGGGTAAAAATAAGATCCAGAGTGTGACCATCTCTGTGGGTGGGAGAAGAGGACCACTGTGAGAGACCGAAGGAGGAGGAGGTTGGATTGCTAGAAGCTTGAAGGCTTCTGAATGGCAAGTGTCAATGGGGATGTTGAAGTCATGATGATAGTGGGGATGTCAGCAGAAAGAAAGTGTAGGAGCCAGGTGTTGAAGTGGTCAAGAAAGATGGTGGCTGGGCCTGGGGGGCAGTAAATGACAGCTACTTGGAGGTTGGAGGGACAGTAGATGCAAACAGAGTGTACTTCAAATGAAGCAAGCTTAATGGAGGGTGGCAGAGGAGTTGGCTGTAGGAGCAGTTGTCTGATAGGAGAAGACCAACTTCTCCACCATGTTTGAAGACGGGCGGGGGGTGTGAGTGAAATTAAATATGCTATAGGAGAGAGGAGAGACCATTTAGCTGGGTAAGTCTCACATTAATTGTCTGGCTGATGTCAATGTAGGCAGCCAGTTATCATTCACCATTGAGGGGGGGGGGGAGTACTCCACTCTGGAACAGCTGCCCAAATAGAGCTGGCCCCCCATCTCTCTTAGTGAGACAGCTGCCCAAATACCAAAAAAGGGTTTACCTACATGAGACAGTAAAACTTTATAATACAACTTCTGCTGCTGTTATACAAACAGTTATTTCCTTAAAGGGGTTGTCCCATAAAAAATATTCTACAGTTTTCAAACCAGCACCTGGATCTGAATACTTTTGTAATTCCATGTAATTAAATATTTAGCATAGCCAATGAGTAATTCAATATAATGTATCTGTATAGCACCACCTGCAGTTTTTTTTTTCTTATTATTTCTTTGCCCTGCTCACTGATATGGCCGCACATGCTCAGTTTTATCCTTCAACTGCCTCCTGAGTTGTGATAGGGAGAAGATGGACACGCCCCCTTAGCTGGAGCAGTAAAGACACGCCCCCTGAGCTGTCAGCTTGATATAAAGCTAGCACAGCAATGAATGGGGAGATCTCTGGATCCATGTGAGGTACAGGGCTGGTTCTAGCTTTGTTAGAAATATATTGTCATGTCCTATATGATGTCTGATTTTCATTTTTTATATGAGTTATAGGATGATCCATTTAAAGGGAACACGTAATCAGAAAATGGCCTACTGTTTAAAGCAGAGATCAGAAACCTCCAGCTGTTCTGAAACTATCACTCCCTGAGTGCTCCATTCACTGCTGTGGGAGTAAGAAGAACAACAAAGTATGTTTGCATGCTGGGAGTTGTAGTTTCACAGCAGCTGGAGTGCCAAAGGCTGCTAATCCCTGGCTTAAAGGGATTGACCAGGATTATAAAAACATTGCTGCCTTCTTCCAGAAACAGTGCCCCATTTATCCACAGGTTGTGTCCGTTATTGCAGCTCGGTTCCACTGAAGTGAATTTGAATGAGATGAAATACCACACACAAACCATGGACAGGTGTGACACTATTTTGGGGGGGAAAAAGCAGTAATATTTTTATAATTCCAAACAATTTTTAGTGAATTATTTAGGTTTCCATGTCACTATCTACACTGTTCTGAACAGATCACTTTTCAGCAGTCATCTCATTATCATTACAGACAGGGTTACAATGACAGATAACACCTTTATATAGATAACTCAGGACCTGTCATTAACAGTAGGTGACAATCAGAGCTTATCTACTCCCCCTACCTGCAGAGTGACCTCTGCAAAGGTCAAAGAGCATGCCCACAATACTCTCCTATAGAAGCCATCAAACATCTCATGTCTATCGGGCTTATGAGCTGTGTGGCTGCTGTAAAGCATATCTGTAAATGCTGCTAACAGCAACTCAGGCAAAATGGCCGCTCCCATAAACATGTTCAGAAAAACATTACAATAAGAAAAAAAAACAGATTTGAAAAAAATATTTTATTACTATCTGGTTTAATTGGGAAAATACATGTAGGTGATACATTCCCTTTAACTCCCACAGACCAGAATGAGAGCGCGGCGCCCACCTCTCATCCCTCTCCATCCTCTCTGCCTGGATGTGGCAGCCTTTGGTCATCTCACCAAACAGGATAAGGTTTGAGGGCCACATCTGTCAGACATTTATTTACTTTACTCTGTAAAACTGATATCTTCTATTAGGGTCCTACTCTGGACGCGGCCACCAATCAGCTGATTGAGCGGGCTGTGGCGCTCTTGTAAACCCAATGTCCTCTTCATTGATTACACTCGTCCACAGTGCACAATGCTGTACTTTTAGCAGCGTCTTGGTATTGCATCTTTGTCCCCACAAACATATTATTGATGGACTATCCTAAGGACTGAGCATCAGTTTTTAAGAAAAGGACAAGTCTTTTATAGAAGCCAGACCAGGAGTGATCAACAGATTGTAATGGTGCTCACATATATTCTCCATCTCCGCACTGCAGTCTCTTTCCTTCTTTAAAACCTCCTTTATGTACATTTGCAGGTGGAATGACTTATCCAGATTTCAGCAGGGGATGTGTTCCTGAATCTGAATGTAACTTCCGGGGAAATCTCGACGTGAATAAAGCTATAATAAGGATGGCCTATACTTGCTGCTCTACTGATGACTGCACTCCTCCTGTTCCTACAAGTAAGTCGGTCACTTTGTGTTAATAACATTACGCAGATGATACTTGGTCATTCATGGCGGCTGACTGTTAGAAGTGAGAGGAGAGCTCCTCTCGCGAATCCAGTGGATTGATAGTACTGTACATTAATAGTAGGTTGGATCTGTCCCCATACTATGGTGCTCTCAAATTGTAGAACACTATGCGGTAGATCCTCCAATAATGACCAGATCACAGAAGGTCTGTCTATGGGGACTCTCAGTGATCATCTGTTATCATTGCAAGAAGTAAGACATACATACAGTCCTGATTAAAAGTTTAAGACCACTTGAAAATTGGCAAAAAATCAACATGCAACAAGAAGAAATGGGAGTGAGACAAAACATTGTTTGAGCATTCAATTTAATGAAAACAATGAATAAACTGAAATAGGCTGTTTTTCAGCGGATCAAAAGTTTAGGACCACACCTCAAAAAAACAAACAAAACCCCACCAAAACAGAAATCCAACTTCCAAACATGAACTCAGTAATGAGTAGCTCCGCCGTTATTGTTTATCACTTCAAATTCATTTTGGCATGCTTGATGCAAGCGTTTTCATGAGGTGAGTGGAAACATTTCTCCAAGTTGTGAAGACGGCTGCACGAAGGCCATCTACTGTCTAGAACTGTTTTTGTAAACTTCCCTTGCCATCCATCCCCAAAGGTTCTCAATTGCATTTAGATCAGGGAAACCTGCATCGGGGCCAAAAGAGTGATGTTATTCTCCTGGAAGAAGTCCCTTGTCCTGCGGGCATTGTGTACTGTAGCATTGTCCTGTTGAAAAACCCAGTCGTTACCACACAGACGAGGGCCCTCAGTCATGAGGATTGCTCTCTGTAACATCTGGACATATCCAGCGGCCGTTTGACGCCCCTGCACTTCCTGAAGCTCCATTGTTCCACTGAAGGAAAAAGCACCTCAGACCATTATGGCGCCCCCTCCACTGTGGTGCGTAGAAAACATCTCAGGTAGGATCTGCTTGTTTTGCCAGTAACGTTGGAAAAAGGTCAAATTTTTTCTCATCAGAGAATAAAACTTTCTTCCACCTTTGAATGTCCCATGTTTGGTGTTCTCTTGCAAAGTCCAAAAGAGCAGTTCTGTGGCGTTCAAGGAGACGAGGTCTTTGAAGACGTTTTTTGTTTTTGAAGCCCTTCAGTCTCAGATGCCGTCTGATGGTTATGGGGCTGCAGTCAGCACCAGTAAGGGCCTTAATTTGGATCGAGGATCGTCCAGTGTCTTGACGGACAGTCAATTGGCTCCTCCGGCTCAGTGCTGATGAAATTTTTTGGGGTCTTCCACTTGACTTTTTTGTTCCATAACCCTCAGGATCATTTAAGAAATCCCAAATGACTGTCTTACTGCGTCCCACCTCAGCAGCAATGGCATGCTGTGAGAGACCCTGCTTATGCAGTTCAACAACCCGACCACGTTCAAAAAGGGAGAGTTTTTTTGCCTTTGCCATCACAACGTGTGACTACCTGACAAAAAATGACAATGAATTCACATCTTTGCACAGATTTGGCCTTTTAAAGGCATGTGGTCCTAAACTTTTGATCAGATGAAAAACAGCCTGTTTCAGTTTATTTGTTGTTTTCATTAAATTAAATGCTCAAAAAATGTTTTGTCTCACTCCCATTTCTTCTTGTTGCATGTTGAAGCTCTACTTGGAACATTGTTAAGGTCCAGCCATGCTAAATATGATTTTTTTGCCATTTTTCAAGTGGTCTTAAACTTTTGATCAGGACTGTATGACATGCACATGGTTAGCCATGTAATATATTATTCTATGGGTTCTTCCAAGACAAAAGCTTCTCCTCTAAGTAAATAAAAGTGACCCCCCCCCCCCCCCATTATCTAATATCCTCATACCCTCAAAGGGGATATAGATAATGGTGATTGCTCATATATTATTCAAAAAGATAACTTCCACCTACTTTCTCAGTGTCCTTATAACAATGCCTACTCAAACTGGCCAGGGAGGTGAGAAACATAAAGGGCTCCCAAAGGAAACAAAAATCAGATGGGCCAAACCGGCCTGACTCTTGCTTTCCTGGAAGAGAGACATTCCTGCTTGAGCTCTTAGAATAAATGAAGCTGACATTGCATTACATGCCGACGTTACACACTACCCCTGGTTTATGCACATGTTGTATAGCGTTGAGCAAAGTTCTATAAAATTCGATTCGGCTGCTTTAACAAATTTTAAAAAAAAATAGCTATGTGACGAATTACTTCATCATGAAGCGCATTTCTTTGTAATTAGTGAGTGCAATGACATGGAGCGGCGATTGCATCGTTACCCGTCATTGTACCCGTCAGATGCAATGTTCATCACTGATCTCGGCTTTTGACTTTAACCCATTCCCGACCGCAATCCGTATATATACGCGATAGCTGCACATACCCCGTGCAGCTACCACGTATATAAACGTTCTGGCAGCTCTTTAATTCAAGCGCTGCAAAGCGCTTGGATTAAAGCTTCTGCCCCTGCACTGCTGATGTCACGGACAGCATACAGTGCAGTAATGCCGGCAAGGGACCAATCAGAGTGGCCCTATACCGGCAATCAATCCGATTGGTTAGTCTGTGCAGACTAACCAATCGTATCGAGGCAGTGAAAAAATGCCAGTTTCAGGCTCTGATCTGCTCTCTGCAGATCAGAGCCTGAAATCGCATAGTGTCCTTGTGCCCAACCCCCCGATCTGTGCCCCCCCATCTGTGCAGCCCCCCCATCTGTGCCCCCTCAATCTGTGCCCCACCTTGTGTCCGCCTGCACCTGTGTCCACAGTGCCCTGATGTCCGCCCCTCCTTGAGTCCGCCCCCTCCCCGCCCCATACATTCCTCCTGCTGCCCCACCTCCCTCAATGCTCAAAAAAAAAGTAAAAATAAATAAATAAAAATGTAAAATTTAAAAAATAAATTGCCTTTTCCTATAAAAAATGAAAAATAAAAAACTACACATATTGGGTATCACCGCGTCCATAACGACCGTCTCTATAAAGATATCACATGATGGACCCCGTCTGATAAACACCATAAAAAAAAACGCTGTAAAAATAAATAAATAAATAAAAACTGTTTCAAAACAGCCAATTTTTTGGTCACCTTGCCCCATAAAGTGTAATAATGAATGATCAAAAAATCCTATGTACCCAAAAATGGTACCAATAAAAACCTCAACTCTTTCTGCAAAAATCGAGCCCCTGCACAAGACGATCGGCAGAAAAATAAAAAAACATATGGCGTTCAGAAAATGGACACACAAAAACATAATTTCTTTTTCAAAATTGCTTTATTATGTAAAACTGAAACAAACAAACAAAGAAAGTAAACATATTTAATATCATTGCGTTCGTAACAACCTGCTCTATAAAAATAGCACATGATCTACCCTGTCAGATGAATCTTGTAAAAAAAAAAAAAATGTGCCAAAACAGCCATTTTTCAGTTACCTTGCCTCACAAAAAACTTAATATAGAGCAATTAAAAATCATATGTACCCCAAAAATTGTACCAATAAAACTGGCACCTTATCCCCTAGTTTCCAAAATAGGGTCACTTTTTGGGAGTTTCTACTGTAAGGGTACATCAGGGAGCTTTAAATGGGAGATGACATCTAAAACCAGTTTAGCAAAATCTGCCTTCCAAAAACCATATGGCGTTCCTTTCCTTCTGCGCCCTTACATCAGTTTACGACCACATGTGGGGTGTTTCTGTAAACTGCAGAATCTAGGTAATAAATGTTGAGTTTTGTTTGGCTGTTAACCCTCAATGTGTTAAAGAAAAAAATGTAATACAATGGAAAATCTGCCAAAAAAGTGAAATTTAGAAATTTCATCTCCATTTCCCTTTAATTCTTGTGGAACACCTAAAGGGTTAACAAAGTTTGTAAAATCAGTTTTGAGTAACTTGAGGATTGTAGTTTCTACAATGGAGTCATTTATGGGCGGTTTCCACTATGTAGGCCTCACAAAGTGACTTCAGACCTGAACTGGTCCTTAAAAAGTGGGATTTGGAAATTTTCTTAAAAATTTTATGAATTGCTTCTAAACTTCTAAGCCTTCTAACATCCTAAAAAAATAAAATGACATTTCCAATTGATGCCAACATAAAGTAGAGATATGGGAAATGTTAAGTAATAAATATTTTATTAGGTATGACTTTCTGTTTTAGAAGCAGAGAAATTGAAATTTTGAAAATTGAGAATTTTTCATTTTTTTTTATAAATTTGGGATTTTTTCATAAACAAAGGTGAAATATATTGACTCAAATTTATGACTATCATGAAGTACAATGTGTTACGAGAAAACAATCTCAGAATGGCTTGGATAAGTAAAAGTGTTCCAAAGCTATTACCACATAAAGTGACGCATGTCAGATTTGTAAATTTTGACCTGGACACTGGGGCATCAATGACCCTTGGTCATGAAAGGGTTAATATTAAAGTCTGTAATTGAAATAAATAAAATCATACTTACCTCATCCATTTTGATCATGAAGAGCCCACCACCGCCATCTTGATTGAAGATCACCCACATCATACGTCCCCACATGCAGGATTTTGTGGGATCTTCAAGCACGATGGCGGTGGTGGGCTCTTCATGCTCAAAATGATGAGGTAAGTACAGTATGATTTTATTTAATTTATTTTTTACCCAATTTCAGGGAAAATCGATTTGGTACCACTCACTACGAATAAATTCAGCTTCGCAGTGAATCTAATTTTGGATTGAAGTCCACTTCGTGCACTCTGATTCGCTCAGTACAAGTTGCATCCATACAGCGCATTAGTTCAGTTGGATCACCCAGCACAACTTCTCCTTGTGCTTGCCGGCTGCAGCTCATCTGTACCTTTATAGCAGCATTGCGGGGTCTCTTAAATAGATATTAGGCACATCACTAACATATACTATCAATCATAGATAGGTGTGGGTCTCACCTTTTAGACCCACTCCCATCTCTAGAACGCACCCTCTGAAGTGAAGAAGAGCGCACAGTGCAAGCATGGTCTCCATTCACCTTTATGGAAGTGCTGGCTTGACTATTTCTGGCAGTTCCACAATGGTGAATGGAGAGGTGGCCGTCCATGCGTGGTGTGCTCTCCATTCGCTGCTAAAGGATTTCTGAAAACAGCTGAGCTCACTTGCTTGGCTATTTTCAGAACTTCCATGGAAATGAAGGGAGAACATGTAGCACGTTCTCCTTCACTTCAGGGCCCAGTTATGGAGAAAGGACAGGGTCCCAGAGGTGGGACAAGCACCTATCTGATATTGATGGCATATCCTAGAAATATGCAATCAGTATCTGAGTTGGTGTAACCCTTATGCTGATCCAACAATGCAGCACTAGCAGACAGTGATTGCAGTGCACTTGAATCTTCTCTGATTGGAGTTGTCTGCTTCTCAAATAGAGATCACAGTATCTAAGGTGTATGACGGAAGAAGGGGGCTCTCACCTCACATTTTACTTTTTTTTGCAGTTCTATGTATGTACATGTGCACAATCATCCAACTGTAATTTACTTGGGCTGTAGATCCTGACATGAGTGAGACATTAGTCACATATACCCCGCCACACCACCACCACTGTAAGTAGCAGTAGTGGTAGAGTATAATCTCCAGCCCAGCACAACTGGACTCGCCTGCAGGATCAGTTTTGCAGCCCAAAGACTTCTATTATGACGGAATGAATAACGGAATGCCTCTAAAGGCATTCCGTCATACAATTGCGTTATGGTCCATGGTAACGGAATCCATAACGCAATTCACCTTTTACCAGTAAACAAAGCGTGAACGGATTTCAAAATATGAAATTCGCTTATCTCTTACAGGTAACCCTTGCAGCCAGCCGTCTGCCTTCTTCTCCACAGCTTCCATTTTTTGACTGTATACTGACCAACTGTTACTTTTGACATCACAAGGTTAATGATCTTCTTTCTGATGCTGGGGAAAGTCCAACATCATAAATCTATCCCCCCTCCCCGTCTCCTCCACTCCGATATATCCAACTTACCAGCTTTTGAATGCCAGACATCAAAGACAATCACAAAGGAACCTGTTGGTTGTCCTGGCTTGTGAGCATGATCGCAACTGCGACTGCTACAACACCGATAAGTTACACCACAGATATTGTCCGATCAAACTATTTTTCAACTAGACCGGGCCAATGTGCTTTGGCATTTCTATTTCCATTGCATATAATATCAGAGATGACTATAACATCCTGATTCTAATCCATGATTAGAATATTATATATGATACTTTATATACTGCAGCCATTGTATATTACTATTTACTACTCTTTTCCACAACAGTATTATCCAGCAGTTCTGAGACCAATGGCCTGGTGTGTCCGTTATGTCAGTCTGATTATGTCTCCAAGTGTGACTCTTCAGTAACCGTAAATTGTACTGGTAATAATAATAAATGTATTTCCAGGACAAAAGAAACGACAGGTAAGTCTTCTTGAATCTAAGATTTTTGGATTAATCGTTATTATGTCTATTATTTCATATTTTCCAGATACAGAGATCCAAATCCTCTGTATAGACATACTGTTTGCCTGCAGCCACCACTAGGGGGAGCTCACTGAAAATGTATTATTTTTTTATAAAGGGGTTTCTGGGAGTTAACTATTGACATCGTATCCACAGAAAAGGTCATCAACATCAGATTGGTGAGGTTTACTGGCACCCCCACTTATCAGCTTTGGGCATGGGCAGACTGGGAACTAAAGTAGCCCTGGAAAAAAAAAAACAACTTAAGAGTTGTAGGCAGGCAACACAAGAAGCAATCCCAGAAATACCATAGTGCAAAATACCATCCCATTATATACCACAGTGCAACACAATTTATTGCACCAAAATCTGAACCACTGTGATGACCATCAGTAGATGACATTTTCTATCCTACTCCTGAAGTTTTCTCAGATTAAGATATGGAGCAGGGTGCTTAGGAGGGGAGACGGGGGGGTTACAGCAGTTGAATTCAGGAGGGCATGTGTGGTCGCTGCCCGGGTACATGAGTACCTCATTCTCACAGCATAAATTCACGCTGACAGCTCATTGTGAGGAGTGAGGAGGGCTTAGGCAGCCTCCTGGGCATTATTCCACAGGGAAATTTCCCTGTAAGGTTTATAGCCAATCTGCCTCTGGCTGTGGGAAGGGACCACAGTGCTCAACCTCTTCCTTGGCCTGAGATGTCATGTCCATCAGTCACATCACCTGTTGGTGAAGTCAATAGGGGTGAGATGCAATACGAAGCACAGCCACTATACAAAGCATGACACTGGGCTTGGTATACTCAGATGCCAGAGACCTTGGGAGAGCACTGGAATCCCTTCAAAGAGGGCATTGGCAGAATCAAGGAAAGCGGACCCCCCATTGATCAGATATTGATGACCTATCGTGAGGATGGGTCACCGATGTTTAAATACCGGTAAACCTATTTAAATTGAATGTGTGACCATAAAATGACTTATTGTTTAAACCATGTATTATGTTAAATATTTTTTTTTAGAATTTTTGATTTTTTTCCATGTTGCTATCCATAGATTTACTCCTCAGTAGCCATCTCATAGCATGAAAGTACGGATTACACTGACAGATATCACCTTTGTATAGATAACATCACAATAGGCTATAGACACCGTCTATCTACTCCACCTACCTGCACAATTACCTCTGCACAGGTCACAGAGCAAGCCTACACGAATCTCCCATAGAAGTCTATGAGGTCAGCTCTAGTCTTTGGCCCATGTGGCTGCTGTTAAAGAAGAGGAAGTATTGATATATTTTAAGCCTAATGGCCAGTGTGAAATGTGTATCAGTTATAGGATATTTTAAATATAGACAGTGACATGAAATTTTTTAAAATATCAACAAAAATTCAAAACAAAAACTATAATGATTATATTTCAGCAGGAGAATACTCAGGGTTATCAATCATTAAGGGATGTGCAACAGAAAGCTACTGTGTCCTTGGGAACTACTCCTATGATATTGATGGTGGTGCAACAACCAACGTTGCCATAGTCTGCTCTGGTGACCAGACTACAGCCGTTACTACAACCAGTATCCAGACTACAGCCGCTACTCCAACCCGTGTCCAGACTACAACTGTTAATACAATCTGCTTCAATTGAGGCATAAGTGTCCAGAAAATTGTCCTGACTCTGGCCGTTGTGTGTCTTCTACTGCTGAAATGGCTTTTCTAGAAGATTTACAGGTCCATGTGGCCGATGCTGACGTTCCTGTCATTGTCAGATATTTCCAGATTGTTTTACTATAAAATTTGAAAATCCAAATGTCGAAGCCATGAAGATGCAATACATACAAGTTGTAAGTTGGCTATTGATTTACAAATGGGTTTGATGCTTTGTTCTCTTGAAATCATTCTAGCTGTAGCCGGTGAATAATCAATAAATCAGAATCTTGCTACTACAGATGAGTCTACGTTTTTGTTAAAGACTCCAATTTCTTACAAAATAAATTCAACACAAAATTACAACATGCTAGTAAAATGCTATAAAGGGAAACGTACTTACCTGCCTCTCAACACTGACTCCCTGCTCCTTCTCCTCCCGGCCCGCAATCCGGAGCATCACTGTTCGGAAAGAGGAGGAGCAGGAGGTCGCACCAGAAAGCAGGTAAGTAGACTTTTAATCAGGGGCCATTTTTAATGCGTCTTAAAGGGAAACTCTAAAAAATGTGCCCTGCTGGTACCTAGAGGAATTGTATTTCCTTTCGGTTTGATGTATACAAATGTGCACTTATCTCCGTTCATTTTTTTTTTTCAATGCGAAAATCACATAGTTAAACTTCGTATAATGCGCATGCGCAAAAAGGGCGTGGCCTAGTCTAGCAACTGGTTTCAACTACCAGAAGTTTGATGCGATTGGAAAAGATCATTGGAAGCAAATTTTGAGGAAGAGCACATTGCACATATTTATTTTCCTGCCACACACTATACACCCCCCCACACACACACACAAACATAGTCTATAGATTAGATTTTTTGTCCTGTGGGTCAGGACTCAGGAGAAGCTTTCTTTGTCTTACCGCCAGTATTTGCTGGTTCATTTAGATTTACCCAGGGTGCACCACGGGGAGGAGAACCAGCGTTAACAGTAAATCTAGTATTATCCCTTCAAATACTTATATACTTTTTGCTGTTTTGTTGAGAACATTATTTTCAAAACTTGTATTCCCAAAAATTTGGATTATATGCTTGCATCTATATCCTGCAATGCATGTTGGTGCGGGTGTATGACCGCTCCCGGGTCCAGGGTGAAAAGCAGCAAATTGTCCGGGCGCTCCGTTATGAGCTCATTCGAAAATTTAATGCCACGCACCCAAAGATGGCCATCATAAAAAAAAATGGTCGGATCTCAAGAGGAGGAGCTTTCAGCGGATTGAAGACCCAGGAAAAATGCTTACATTACTTTTGTATCTCTTGCCAACACTCTGTAATGTATATATTCAGTTATGCAAATAAGTATTTAATCCATTTACAACTGATTATTTACTACCTGGTGTGACACGTAGCAAATCAGCCGGTTACATCATACATCTCTACCTCGCCATGAGTATATATATATATTTATACACACAGCGAGGTATAGATTTAGGATGTAACCAGCTGATTTTGTACATGTGACGAGTGAGCGGTCACTGGGGCTGCTGGAGAAGCCTGAGGCCTAGCCTCCTTCCTACGGACTATGGACCCAGAACTATGGAGACCCCCCTCAGACCTCTTGGGGTTAGGTATCATGCACATGACCGTGTGCCGGCCGTTGCCTTATTGTGGCCCGCATACAGTGGGTCCGCAATACACGGGCACCAGCTGTGTGCATCCTGCATCACGAATCGCGGACCCATTCACTTCAATGGGTCCGCGATCCGGGAGATGCGGAACAGAGGCACGGATCAGAAGCCCACGGAAGCACTACGGTGTGCTTCCATGGGTTTACTGTATGTGCCTCCGCACGGCAAAATACTAGTGCATGCACTACTTTGTGGTGTGGACAGATCACAGACCCATTCAAGTTTAATGGGTCTGGATCGGTCTGCGGCAGCCGCACGGATGTAGCCGTGCATTGCTGTCCCCAATGCACGGAACGGCCAGCATACGGTCGTGTGCATGAGCCCTTAGAGGGAACTATTAACCCTGATTAATGTGCAGAGTTTATAGGCCGCATCTTTCCTATTGCCCATTAAAGTTGCATGGTGTCAATCCATTAGCCTAAAAGAGGCTAAATCTGCACTGAGACTCCCAATGAATGCATTAGTTTACTTGTCCCTTTCTTTTATTGTGTTAGTGATGGGATTAAGATAGATGACTCTAGAAGTAGCTGATGTAGAGGAGTAGATCACCCTATGATACACTCAGGAGATAATCCCATCACATGGGTCTCCTCTCTCCCTATTGTTTCATCAAGACACTGGGGAGGGGATGTCTGTTTGACTGCTGTTCATGTTTGATTGAGTTATGTTGTTTGACTTTTTGAACTGTATATATAATGAGTTGGTCTTTAAAAAAGAGAGTTCTTGATTTACTCTTCAACATTGGTGTTGCCTGATGATTGAGGAGTTTAGAGTTCTGTCCTCATATATTGGCTTTGTCCAATTATTAGGCAGGTTTAGACTGACAATGGAATTCGGGTTCCAGCGGAGGGGAAACTGTTTTCTGACGGAGGTACCCATTCGGGGTACTAGATGGTCCGTCACAGTACATTTCACACACACAAAAATATATATTTGTGTATGTGTGTATAAAAACATAAACTGCAATCAATATTCTGTATTCCAGTAAGTGGCCCCATCCATCATTACATTATATATATATATATATATATATATATTCCACACTTAACTCCTTAACGCCCAACACCATACATACATGTATGTCAGATCTGGACTTGACTTCAGGAGCTGACAGCGGCACGTGCGGTGAACACCGTTAAAAAAATCAAAATAAAAACTGTGCTAAATAAACCATATTTTTGTCACAGTACATCACTAAAAGTGCTCAAACTAAGTGATCAAAAAGAAGTATGACCCCCAAAATAGTACCAATCTAACCGTCAACCCATCCCGCCAAAAATGAGCACCCAAAAAATTGAACTAATAATGCTCTCAGACTATGGAGGCACTAAACCATGATTTTTTTTAGTTCATAAATGCTATTATTGTGTAATACTTAAATCTCCCCCCCAAAAAAAGATACATGTTAGGTATCGCCACGTCTGTAATAACCAGATGTATAAAAATATCACATGACCTAACCCCTCAGGTGCACACTATTACAAAAAAATAAAAACTGTCAAAAAAGCAATTTTTTGTTATCTTACATCACAAAAAGTGTAATGCCAAGTGTTCAAATTTTAGGTAATTTTTTTTATTTTTCTTAAAAATAGCAATGAATTTTTGTGACTGAATTTTACCACTGTTATGAAATACAATATTTGACGAGAAAACAATCTCAGAAAGGCTAGGATATGTAAAAGCGTTTTAAAGTTACTACCACATAAAGTGATACATGTCTGATTTGCTAAAAATTGCCTGGTCAAAAAGGTGAAAAATGGCCTAGTTATTAAAGGGTACATTTGCTTTTGTTCTGAGTTGTTTGACTACATTATGAACATTATGCTATTACAAGGGTTCCACTTCCCTCTGTATGGCCATCTACAGAGGATATGGAGGTGGTTGTAGTGTAGGCAGAGGAGGAGGAGGAGGACGACGAGGGAGAACAGGCACAACCCTCTAAGTATGTAGATGCTCCACCACCATCTGATGTGGGGGAAAATGAGGAGGTGGAGGCTGAAGAGGCATCTCCCTGTCAGAGGCCGCATCCCCCCAGCTCTTAATGAGGAAGAAGAAGAGGAGGAGGAGGAAGTTGTCCACTGCCCCCACCAGGAGTGTAAATATGTGCACACAGCATTATCATTTTGTATCCATAACATGTACAGAAAAAAGGGCCAAAAGGGCTAACTCTGTAATCTACATAAAAACCTATAAATAACCAACCAAATCACATTATACTTTACATAATTCTCACAAACTAACCAACTAAATACAATTATACTCTACTGAACTAACACTAACTAACCAACTAAATAACATTATACTATACTGAACTATCAATAAGTAACCAACTATATAATCATCATAAATACCATTAACTAATAAATTATAATGTAACTTGTCAGTGCTTTAACAAGTACTCCCCACAATGCACTAATTTCCTCTTAATCTTAATTGAAAGCAATTTTAATATTTTTTTTTAAAATCCTAACAGTTCTCACTAAAATAAAAATACAAAAATCCATCTACAGTGGGATGACCAAGCCGCAATGCTGGAAATCAAAAACCAGCAAAAAAAAAAAAAAAGTTATGGAGCAGCTGTCATGGAACCATGAACCAGACGTACAACAAGAGATAGTGGAAAAGAAGAAGGTTTTATTGAAGAGCAAGCCGTAAGCAAAGTCCGAACGGATGGCTAAACCGAAGCAGGGTCTTGCGGAGACAGAGGTCAGGAACCAGAAGGGTAGTCAGACGAAGCCAGGAACAGGAACCAACGGGGTAGTCAGACGAAGCCGGAATCAGGAACCAACGGGGTAGTCAGACGAAGCCGGAATCAGGAACCAACGGGGTAGTCAGACGAGGCCAGGATCAGGAACCAGAAGCAGCAGCAGTCTTGGAAGCATGTGAACACAGGAGGACCAAGCAAGGAACTGAAGCCACAGACCTCCTATATATATGAGCTAGGCATCCAGCTCCTCCCAGTGGGAAGGAGGAGCCGCAGGGTGGGAGGCTACAAGAAAACCCAGAAACCAAGATGGCCGCCAGCACATGTCAAACGAAGGGAACAGCAAGGAGGTAAGACCATGACAGTAGCAAAGGAGGTTCCAACAGCAGCAGGGGCTTCTGGAGAAGAAGGTCAATCATCTGGAGGAGGAGCATCAAAAGGGGTTCCAGGAGCTGCTGGACCTCAAGAAGCAGCTGAAACAGTTGCCTTAGAGGCGTGTTTGTTCCTTTAAATTGTTGATAAATTTTTATGTTTGGTTATAATGTGTGCTTTTGTTTTTTGATATTGTTATGTTTTTCATTAATTTTAACCTATAAGGTTGCAGGGAGGCCCTTTTAGTACTGGGCCATACTCATCAGGATCAGTACAGACAGCAAAAGCAGATAAAGGTAACCTTGGAGTATAAGACCTACACATAGGTCAACATGATCAGAACAGACAGCAGCAGCAGCAGTTACATGGTAATGGTCGAGTCTAAGGCCCACACATAGCTTGGCCCCCCTCAGCATGAACACACAGCAGCAGGTTCTTTGTTTGTAGCAGGAATGTGTTCCCAGGAATGGACACGAATCAGACCTGCGCAACACCAAAAATAAACGTAAACACCTCTGACAGCAGCAGGTTATGCCAACATTTAAAGTGTTGGCTAGAGTTGAGCGGACACCTGGAAGTTCGGGTTTGACAAAAATTCACAAAAAAGTTTGAGTTCTAGACCCAAACTTGACCCCGAACCCCAAGTCAATGGGGACACAAACTTTGGAGCACTAAACTGGCTCTAAAATGTCATGGAAAGGGCTAGGGGGCTGCAAAAGGCAGCAAAATGTGGTTAAGAGTAGGGTTGAGTGAACCAGAACTGTAACGTTCGGGTTCGTACCGATCTTGAGGATTTTTGGACCCCGGACCCGAACATTTCCGTAAAAGTTTGGGTTTGGTTAGGTGTTCGGCGCTTTCTTGGCGCTTTTTGAAAGGCTGCAGAGCAGCCAATCAACAAGTGGTTAACTGTCTGACCTTAGAAGTCATCATACTCATGCCTACTAATGTCATGGCTGTGATTGGCCAGAGCAGCATGTGACCCAGGCTCTATATAAGCTTGAGTCACGTAGCGCTGCACGTCACTCTGCTGTTACAAGTGTAGGGAGAAGATGCTGCTGGACTTGTGATTTTAGGGAGAGAATAGGAGAGAATCTAACTCAGCGATCTACAGAGAAATAGTTGTGTGGGTGTAGGACACAATCGTTTTACCCTGCCCTGAGGCCATTGACAAAAAAAAAATAAACTTTTATAATTCTGTTAGTTAGGTGGGTGTCGGCGGCCATTTTATGCAAGCTCAGTGCACCAGCACTGCATCTGACCTTTTGGGACATTGCAAATCACAATTTTTTTGGCAAACTGCAACATCTGGATTAGTCAGTGTGCAATTTAAGGTAGAAATACACCGATCATTTTCTGGGGTTTTAAAAACACACTTTTTTTTAGCCCAAAAACTGCATTTTCCTGATCTGCGAGTGTTAAATTCAAGTTAAATATATACAGCTTTCATATTCTGTTACCAATAAAAGACTTTTTGGGCAATCTACAACATCTTAAATAGTGTGCAATTTAAGGTAGAAATGCACCCATCATTTTCTGGGTTTTGTAAAAAAAATAAAAATTGGGCCAAAAACCCCCCACTATTTTCAGGCCCTGCAGCATCAGCACGTATGAAATTACAGGCTTATATACTGCTGTCAAATTCAGTTGTTAAACAAACACTCGTTTGGGCACAAAAAATGTAGTTGGCAGCCTTTGATGCAGATGTCATTGTGAGATACACCCTTAATATATTTGGGTAACATTCAGAGATTTTAAATACCGCCATTTGGTGCACCAATATTGAATTCAGGCCTACACTGGTTCAGGCCCTGTGAGATACCCCCTATACATACAGGGGGTTGAATCAGGCATTTGAAATACAGCCATTTTGTGCAAAGAAATATTTGCTTCAGGCCTACACTGGTTCAGACCGTGTGAGATACACCCTTTACATACAGGGGTTTGATTCAGGGATTTGAAATACAGTAATTTGAAATACAGCCATTTTGTGCAAATACATATTTTCTTCAGGTCTACACTGGTTCACACCGTGTGAGATGCATCCTCTACTTACAGGGGTTTGAATCAGGCATTTGAAATACAGCTATTTTGGGCAAAGAAATATTTATTTCAGGCCTACACTAGTTCAGGCCCTGTGAGATACTCCCTCTGCATACAGGAGTTTGAATCAGGCATTGGAAATACAACCATTTTGTGAAAAGAAATATATCATTTAGGCCTAGTCTGGTTCAGGCCGTGTGAGATACACCCTTTACATACTGTCGTTCTATTCTACCATTAATTAAACACCCATTTAGGGCAAGATCCTAAATTCGAAAAATATGAGGAGAGTGTCAAATAAGGGATGTGGCCCAGGTTGTGGTGATGCTGGTGGAGCTCCTGTTGCAGGGAGAGGACACGGTCGATCTGTGCCAGCTACACACACAAGTGAAACTCCTTCCTCAGGTGCGAGTAGGCGACAGAACCTGCAGCGGTATTTGGTCGGGCCTAATGCATCTCTACGAATGGTGAGGCTTAAAAAAGTACAGGGGATAGTAGATTGGGTTGCTGACAGTGGATCCAGTTCCTTCACATTGTCTCCCACCCAGTCTCCTGCTGAAATAACACTGTTGGCATCTTCAGCCGATGTCCATCAGTCTTTCACCTCACCCCCTTGCAAATCAGCCAACCAGTCTGAGCCCCAAGTCATGCAGCAGTCTCTTCTGCTTTTTGATGACTCTGTTAGCAGGGTTTTTTCAGGGCCACCCACCTAGCCCTGCCCCAGAAGTGGAAGAGATTGAGTGCACCGATGCCCAACTACTTATCTTTCAAGATGAGTACATGGGAGGACCATCGCAGCACATCTCGGATAATGACAAAACACAGGTCCCAACTGCTGGGGCTTTCGAAAGTTTGCAGACCGACAAAGAAGTCAGGGGTGAAGACTGGGTGGAAGATGATGTGGAGAACGGTGAGATCCTCGACCCCACATGGAATCAAGGTCATGCGAGTGACCTATGTAGTTCGGAGGAAGAGGCAGTGGTCGCACAGAGCCACCAGCACAGCAGAAGAGGGAGCAGGGTGCAAAAGCGGACTGGGCCGTCTTCTAGACAGTACGCCTCCTACTGCCTACTGCAGCAAGGGACCGAGCACACCAAAGCCAGCTCCAAGGAGTTCCCTGGTGTGGTAGTTCTTCAGACAATGTGCTGACGAAGAAACATGAGTGGTTTGCACGCTGTGCAAACACAACATAATGCGCAGCATTAATGTTCTCAACCTGAGCACAACCTGCATGACCAGGCATTTAAGTGCAAAGGACGAGCTGCAGTGGAGTAGACACCTCAAAAACCAAGAAAGGTCTCTGGCTCCTCCCGTTTCCTCTTCTGCTGCAGTCGCGGCCTCTTCATCCACATCTGGAGTGACAGTGCAACCTGGCACCCAGCAAACAGAGGATCTGCCAGCAACACCAACACCTGGGTCATCAACCATCTCCACAATGTCCCACGGAAGCGTTCAGCTCTCCATATCCCAAACGCTGGAGAGGAAGAGGAAGTACCCCCCTACCCACCCGCGATCCCTAGCCCTGATTGCCAGCATTTCTAAATTACTGGCCTTTGAAATGCTGTTATTCCGTCTGGTGGAGACAGATAGTTTTAAATTCCTTATGGCAGTGGCTGTCCTACAGTACGTCGTGCCCAGCCGCCACTACATTTCAAGGCAAGCCATCCCTTCCCTTCACAACCAAGTATGGGACAAAATCAGGTGTGCACTGTGCAACGCCATCTGTAGCAAGATGCACCTGACTACGGATACGTGGACCAGTAAGCATGGTCAGGCCGTTATATCTCCATAACAGCACACTGGGTAAATGCAGTGGCGGCTGAGCCTGAGGCGTATAGCAGTTTGGCGTATATCCTTCCACCACCGAGGATTACAGGGCGCTTCAATTTGCCTCCTGTTGCTTCCTCCTCCTACTCTGCTTCCTCATCCTCTACCAGCTCCTTATCCGGTCAGCGTAACACCTTCACCACCAACTTCAGCACAGCCAGGGGTAAACGAGAGCAGGCAGTTTTAAAACGTATCTTTTTGCGGGACAAACCCCACACCGTGCAGGAGCTGTGGACGGGCCTTGAACAACAGACCAATGAGTGGTTTGTGCCAGTCAGCCTCAAGCCCGGCCTGGTGGTGTGCGATAATGGGCGAAATCTCATAGCAGCTCTGGGACTAGCCGGTTTGACGCATATCCCTTGCCTGGCGCATGTGCTGAATTTGGTGGTGCAGAGATTCCTTAAAAATTACCCTGATATGTTCGAGCTACTGCATAAAGTGCGGGCCGTCTGTGTGCGCTTTTGGCATTCTCACCCTGCTGCTGCTCGCCTGTCAGCGCTGCAGCGTAACTTCGGCCTTCCCGCTCACCGCCTCATGTGCGACGTGCCCACAAGGTTGAACTCCACCTTGCACATGCTGGCCAGACTGTGCGAGCAGCAGCAGGCGATAGTGGAGTTTCAACTACAGCACACACAGGTGAGTCGCTCGGCGGAACAGCACCACTTCACCACCAATGACTGGGCCTCCATGTGAGACCTGTGTTCCTTGTTGTGCTGTTTCGATTACTCCACCAACATTGCTACTCCACCAACATTGCCACTGCTGATAACGCCGTTCTCAGAGTTACTATCCCACTTCTATGCCTCCTTGAAAAAACGCTCCTGGCGATGATGGAGGAGGGATCATTTCATAAGGTTTCCGGCC
Organism: Bufo gargarizans; assembly: GCF_014858855.1. NCBI lineage: Eukaryota > Metazoa > Chordata > Amphibia > Anura > Bufonidae > Bufo > Bufo gargarizans. The sequence continues at coordinate 685,701,424 of NC_058081.1, read as the reverse complement.
AGTCATTCCCAAGTGGCTCCGAGGGTGGGTTCCTGCACCCACAAACCCAAGGTACACAATTGTCCAGCCAGGGCACAGTTCTGGAGGATGAGGAGGTGGAGGATGAGGAGATGGAGGAGGAGGAACCATGTTCACAGCAGAGTGGCACCCAGAACAGCTCATGGCCATCACTGGTGTGTGGATGGGGGGATATAGAGGATACAGACGATACACATCCCACAGAGGACAGATTTTCGTTGCCGCTGGGCAGCCTGGCCCACAACAACCAGCACCACTAGCTGATATGGATCGTCTTAGCAGGAGGCAGCATTTCACCAACATGGTGGAGCAGTATGTGTGCACACGCCTACACATACTGAATGACGGGTCTGCCCCCTTCAACTTCTGGGTCTCCAAATTGGGCACATGGCCTGAGCTTGCCATTTACGCCTTGGAGGTGCTGGCCTGCCCTGCAAGCAGTGTATTATCTGAACGTGTGTTTACCACGGCAGGGGGCGTCATCACAGACAACCGCAGCCGCCTGTCCACAACCAATGTAGACAAGCTCATGTTCATTAAAATGAGCCAGGCATGTATCCCACAGGGCTTGTCCGTACCTTGTGCAGAATAGACATGTATACCGGCACTAAGCAGCCATTGTTATACTGCAGCGCAATTGCTCATGTTTGTATTTTGGATATTTCACACCCTTTTGGAGTGTACCTTAATTTTACAAAATTAAATTAAAACCAAAAACCTGTGTTGGCTATCTCGTCCTCCTCCACCGCAGCTTCCACCTACTCTGCTACGTCCACCGCCTCCTCAAACTCCTACTCCATATGGAACTCCACCTCATAAATCCATTTATTTTTTTTGTACGTGTTTTATTTTATATAATTTCACTACTTTGCCATTTACATTTTCTGGTAAAATTAACCAATTTTTGGGTGTATAGTTCCACTGCTATACCTAATATGGCGGTTAAAAAAAGAAATAAAAAATTGGCATTAACATGTTCTGGTGAAATTAACCTATTTTTGGGTATATAGTACCACTGCTATACCTAGTAGGCCGGTTAAAAAAAGAAAATATAGGGGGCGGAGCTAGCCGTGAGCCGAGATGGACGCCTGATCTCAGAGCTCCTCACAGACGCTGCTGCTTTTCCAGCATAACGGGTGCTATATTCCCCTAACATGGTGAAACCTAACAAGGACAGAAGCGACTCGGCCTCAGGCACGCATAAATCGAGTCATACCCAAGCGGAGATGGACCGTTTTCTTAAAAAGAGAAGTTTCTCCCCGGCACACAGATCTAAGATGGCGCCGGAGGGTGCCAGAGCTGCCGTGCAGACCGAGGATTCGGATGGTGAGAGTTCATGCGCCATGTCGGAAGGAGCAGAGAATGTGGATCTCCCGCTGTCCAGAGCCTTCTTTAAGAAGACATTATATAAAGCGCTACAACCCCTGCACAAAGACATCTCGGACATCAGGACATCAAGACGGAGGTAAAAGAAAATCGGGGGGCGCGTCATGGCATTAGAAGAAACGCAGGCGGCGATAGTCTCTCACTGAGAAGCTGTCCGAAAGGTCCTGCAAGGCCATAACTCCTATATCACTTCTGCTCTTCTCCACTTAGAAGACCAGGAGAATAGAAGCAGGCGGAAGAATGTCCGCATAAGAGGGGTGCCTGAAGACGTTCCCCCCGGGGAGATCACCAACGCGGTTACGGCCATTTTCGCCTCTCTAGTGGGAGAGGACAAAGCCTCCCAGATAATAATCAAGAGAGCCCACAGGGCCCTGAGGTCAAAACCGCCTGATAATGGTCCCCCTAGCGATATAATTTGCAGACTTTTAACTTACCTGGACACTGCCTCTATATTAAGGGCCGCAAGAGAATCAAAATAGATTTTATACAATGGAGCCCGCATACAATTCTACCAAGACTTAGCATCCAGCACCTTGGCAAAAAGGAGGGCGCTTAAACCCGTCACTGAAGCGCTTAGATCGCATAAGCTTCCAGTAAGGTGGCTGTTTCCCTTCGGCCTGGCCACTTCCAAAGCAGGGCAACAGATTGTTATCAGAACACCGCAGGACCTAGCGGATGCTTGGGACAAGCTTGGTATCGCACCTGTAGAGGTCCAACCTTGGATGCCTGTGCCAGAAGACCTGGGTATCCCTGACTTGCCTGAGATTCCAACATGGCAGGTAGTTAAGAAGCCGAAGTCTCCAAAGAACAGGAAGATCACTTGCGGAACTGTGAAGCATTCCATAATATCTTCTCTACAATCCCATGGTCACCCAGCACTGCTGACCATAGGGGGTCATCTGGCGACCCTCTAACAGTAACTGTTCTAAAGGTTCCATACGTTATGGTCTAACAGTTATACATATGTGTTCTATGATTATCATATGTTCCAGTTGACAGGTTGCACCTGTAAGCTTGCGATTGGCCCCAAGCTCGCTTGCCATCAATTTAAAATGGTGGGTGGGCCTGGGAACACATCTGCATTTACTCTTTGGTGACTTACCCTATTTGTAAAAGTCTTAAGTGCCCATAATGACTTTTTGCACCATTTTAGGTTCACCTGTACTTGTTTTTCAGGTTTTTCTCACCCGTTATACAATGAGGTGTATTATTAGATATATGCATAAGGCAGCCAGTCTAGATGCCAAAGGTTCTCCTTCCCTCTCAGCCGGGGTGGGGTGTTTCTGCGGGACGGCCCTGCCCTCCTCAATTTTCTTTTGGGGTTGGCATGGCTGGATCCAAGGAAACGCCACCACCTCAACTACTGATCACACTTCTCGCAAATGCATACACCTTGTTCTTTACCAAAGTTTTTTGTAAAAATTGGTTTCCCCCAGTTACCCACTTCCATAAGGCTCTTGGGATGCAAACGATTTCACTGGTCTTAATGCGGTATGGCTAGCTTAAAAGTTTTGTCCCATAATGTGAATGGGCTTAATGCCCCTCAAAAAAGAAGAAAAATCCTCAACCTGCTATACAAACAAAAGGCTGACATAGTTTTATGGCAGGAAACTCATTTCCGTCATAGCCACATTCCCTCTCTACCCAAGTCCAAATACTCCCAATGGTTCCATGCTACTCACTCATCAGCCTCTAGAGGCGTATTAATAGCTATTAGCCCATCTATTCCATTCCACCTTGGTAAATCTTATATTGACCCAGAAGGTCGCCTGCTTATAATCCAAGGTACGATCTTTAACTTTAAGATCACAATAGCAAACGTTTACGCCCCCAATTCTCGCCAAGTCCCATTGTTGATTAAATCGCTCAAGAGGATCAAAGACTTCTCTGAAGGTATGCTGATAGTAGGCGGTGATTTTAACATCTCGCTTAACGCCCCCACTAATAAACCCGCCAGCTTAGCTAGAAAACAGCTAGTGAGACTGATGACAGCTTTGGCAGAGCTGCACCTGATTGACGTTTGGAGGACTATACACCCTTCAGAGAAAGATTTCACTTTCTTTTCGCATGTCCACAATTTATTCAGTAGGATAGATTATTTATTTTTACCAGATTCCTATATATAATGTGTACAGGGTACTGAGATAGGGAACTTAGTGGTGTCGGATCATGCTCCCATCAATATGTCTCTCTCCTTACAGTGCCTCCCACATAAGGTTTGGTCGTGGAGGTTAAACACCACACTTCTGGAATCACAAAACCACATAGATGCATTAGGTGACAAATTTGAGAATTACTTCAGGTATAATGCCACTCCTGAAACTTCTACCCCAATACTCTGGGAAGCCCACAAAGCCTATATAAGGGGGGAGTTGATAGCTTTGGGTTCTTACGTTAAAAAGAAATCGACAAAAGAACTAATGTCTTTACTCTCTCAGATCCAGACACAAGAAAAATTACATAAACTAACACACTCTGAAGTTCACAAAGAGGCCCTGACAATTTTAAGACGTAAGGTTAAAGACCTTCTCAACATTAAAGAAGCCAAGTCCCTTTTACGCTTAAAGAGTAAAATATATGAACATGGGGACAAGGGAAACAAAAATGATGGCCCACTTAATTAAAAAGAGGAGGGAAAAAACTTTTATCTCATCAATTAAGCGCGACTCCTCCTTGAGAGTCACTTCCACTCCCCTTATAGCCAAATCTATACAATCTCTCTGTGCCAAATACTGATTTAGATCCACTGGGGAAAACCAATATGAGCCTCATTGAAAAATTTCTATCCTCAATTAAGGCCCCCTCTCTTTCAGATGAAGAACGGCAGACGCTTCTTAAACCCTTTTCCATACCTGAGGTGGATAAGGTCCTTGGCTCTATCCCCACAGGGAAGAGCCTGGGTCCAGACGGCCTCCCCATCATTTATTACAAGAAGTTCAAAGAGCGGTTACTTCCCCACTTCACTAATTTATGCAATTCACTGTTAGAGGGTGTGTCTTTAGCTCCCCAGGCCTTAAGGGCTCATATAACTATCTTACACAAAGAAGGAAAGGACCCTGAGGAATGCAGGAGCTACAGGCCTATCTCGTTACTAAATTGCAACTTAAAATGGTGGTCTAAATTACTAGCGTACAGGATTTTCCCTCTTCTTAATAAACTTATTGACCCTGAACAAGTAGGGTTTGTCCCGGGAAGGGAAACATAATACCTGGAGGTTGATCCACTTAATTCACAACGCCCAAGTCACAAATTCCCCCTGTGCTATTATTGGGAACAGATGCTGAGAAAGCATTCGACAGGGTAAGCTGGGATTTCGTGAGAGCCACCTTGCTGAAATTTGGTTTTCCCTCGATATTTGTCTCGGCCATTTTTTCGCTGTATTCATGTTCCACGGCACAGGTGTTGGTTAATGGGACCCTGTCGGATGCCTTCCCCATCAAAAATGGAACCAGGCAAGGTTGCCCCCTTTCACCCTCCCTTTTCATCCTATGCCTAGAAATGCTCCTCCATAAAATTAGGCAATCAGACAAGATACAAGGCATATCCCTTGGTCAATATCACCATAGGTCTGCAGCATTCACGGATGACCTTTTAATAGTAATTTCCAACCCTGAGGGAGCACTTCCTACCATTATGTCTTTGTTTGATAAATATAGTGCAGTGTCCAATTTTAAGATAATTTTTTTTCCAAATCAGAAGCCCTTCCTATCAACATACCAAATAATGTTTTAACCACACTTAAACGCTCCTCTGTGTTTAAGTGGCCCACATCATCAATTAAGTTTTTAGGTGTAAATGTCCCTGCCAATTTGAACCTTTTGTTTAAACTCAACTATACCCCATTAATCTCTAAAATTAGATCCTTCATCACCTCCCTAAAAGTACCTTATAGGTCATGGTTTAGAAGGAAAAACCTTCTTTCTACATTTGTCCTACCCCAATTTCTATATCTATTCCAGGCCCTCCCGATACATATCCCTGCTTCCTATTACTCTCAAATCAGAAGCATATTCTCCTCCTTCCTGTGGAACACTAAGAGGCCTAGACTAGCATACTCTATTCTTTCCCAGAGAAGGCATAAAGGGGGTATATCACTACCAGATATGGCATTATACAACAGAGCCATTCAATTAGCTAGATGGGCGCTCTTAACTAATGACAAAATAAATGCTCCTTTTCTAGATATTGAGAGGGCGATGCTTGGGATGCACAGGAATGCTATCTTGTGGTCCCAGGAAGCTCCTCTCTCTCTTTGTCCGGAGATGGGCGTACTAACCAAAAGTATGCTCCTTTGTCATCGCAACTCTCCAGTAGCCCCCCCTAAAGGGTGTAAATTATCTAAATTAGCCCCGCTTGATGTGCTTCCTTACCTCTCTGATAAGATGGGTGGTAGGGTTAAAAGCTGGTGGCATTCTTTAGGAGGTGTTAGAATAGGTGAGATGATGGAATCCAACCACATTCTGCCTTTGGAAGACATTTTTGCCAAATTAGGTAGAAAACCTCCTACCCCAATCCAAAGGTGGGATTTTAGAAACACCTGAGAGAAGTATGAGAAAGACCCAGAATTTAAGCTCTCTGAACCAACGTGGCTAGAAAATTTTTCTATAATACCTAATCCCCTGAAGAGGTCACTATCTATCACGTACAATAATCTATTAAACATGTCCAGTAGAACAAAACCATATTTCTTAAAGAGGACCTTTCACCTAAAAAAAAAATGTAAACTAAGAACATAGCTTTACTTACATGCCCCCATTAAGTGTTGATCGTTTTTTCTTTTTTCAAATAGTGCCCCCGTTTGTCCGCTATGCCCCCCCGGAATAATTCCCGCCGTCTATGGTAATGAGCCAGCCTCAAATGGGCTGGCTTTAAAAGTTCTCCTCGGCGTGCCTTCTCTCTTCTCCCTGGCACGGAGCGCATCCAATCAGCGCGCTCCGCTCTTAGCCGTCTCGCGAGAACTGGAGCGTCTTCTCCCTGGCTAAGAGCGGAGCGCGCTGATTGGATGCGCTCCGTGCCAGGGAGAAGAGAGAAGGCACGCCGAGGAGAACTTTTAAAGCCAGCCCATTTGAGGCTGGCTCATTACCATAGACGGCGGGAATTATTCCGGGGGGGCATAGCGGACAAACGGGGGCACTATTTGAAAAAAGAAAAAACGATCAACACTTAATGGGGGCATGTAAGTAAAGCTATGTTCTTAGTTTACATTTTTTTTTTAGGTGAAAGGTCCTCTTTAAGTCAATGGGAGAAAGATTTAGGGAGATGCTTTACAGATACTGAATCTTCATATTTCCTGTCTCATGCAGCTGGGTTCTCCACATGTACTCGCTTTCAGGAAAACTCTTATAAAACTGTTGCAAGGTGGTATAGAACCCCAGCATACTTATCCTCCATACGTTTCTCCCCTAACAATCAGTGTTGGAGATGTCATGCAGAAGGCGTGTCTATGATTCATATCTGGTGGTCTTGCCCTCTATTAACGCAATTTTGGAAGGATGTCGAGAGGTCTCTTAATTCGATCTGCTCCACCACCATAACACTATTTCCTGAATTAGTATTGCTATGGATTCCAACCCCTGATTTCCGTCCTTCAAAGCATAACTTTCCCACACATATGATCGCCACAGCAAAACTGCTTATTCCCACTAAATGGAGGGACACTAACCCCCCAGATCTAAAAATGTGGTATGACAGAATGCATCAACTGCATAGGATGGAGGAATTAATAGGCTGGTCCCATGGCAATAGACTTAAATACTTAGAGGTTTGGTCTCCATGGAAAAAAGCACAAGATGTGATAATGATAGAGGTTAGGACCGCTACATCACATTAAATGGGATAACTACCTTGATACATTATTTCTTCTCTACATGCTGCACACATCAGTGAACTCTTATGGTAACTTCACACTTTAAGGGTCAATTTTTTGCTCAACTCCAAGTGCCTTCCCCCCCATCTATATGTTTTTACTCCCTTTGTTACATTCCCTTTGTTTGAATGTACTCTGAAGATTTACTGAATTCAGGATATGATTATGTCCATATACTGCAACTATTGTAATTTTCAATATTGTACAACCTAAGTCAATTTTATGGAATGTCATATTGTGATCTTCTTTTTGCTATACCTGAAATAATAAAAAGAGATTTACCCCAAAAAAATAATAATATATAATTGTCATTAAAATTTTCTGGTGAAACTAACTAATTTGTGGGTGTATAGTACCACTGCTATACCTAGTAGGCCGGTTAACAATATATATATATATATATATATATATATATATATATATATATTTATCAGTTACATTTTCAGTTGAAATTCAAGAATTTTTGGGTGTGAAGTACCACTGCTATACCTAGTAGACAGGTTAAACAATAAAAAAAATAACATTTTTCAGTTACATTTTATGGTCAAATTCACCAATTTTTGGGTGTAATATACCCCTCCTCTACCTAGTTGACAGCTTAATAAATTTCAATAATTTTTATTTTACATTTTCGGGTGACAATAAACAATAGTTTTCTGTCATAGACCCCTGCTCTAACAAGTAGACAGGTTAATCAATTTCAGTAATTTTTCTGTTACATTCTTGGGTTGACATAAAATTTTTGATGTGAATAAACCCCTGCTCTGCATAGGTGACAGGGAATAAAATTTCTGAAATGCTTCTTTAATTGATGCATGCCAACTCCTTTGATTCAATGCTTAAACAAGTTGTACCACATTTAAGCTTCAATACTTTTTCCCACATTTCCGCTATACTCTTTTGGACAACATTTGCGCCTCAATAGCTTTTCACACAATTCCGCTTTACTCTTTTGGCCCACATTTGGGCTTCTGTAATTTGTCCCACATTTGCGCCTCAATAGCTTTTCCCACATTTCTTCTCGATCCCAATTTTTTAAAATAAATTTATCTCTCTTAAATGTATCTCTTTTTCTCAGGCTCCCTCTCTGGCCTGGAACCCCGATTCACCGCCACCCGTAATCACCATGGTAGGAGCATAAAAGAACACTGAAAGTTGATCATCACGGGGACGTGTGACATGGTGGGGCAGTTAGTATGCACACGCCTACATGAACTAACTGACAGGGGTCAGCCCCTGCAACTTCTGGGTCTCCAAATTGTGCACATGGCCTGAGCTTGCCCTTTACACCTTGGAAGTGCTGGCCTGCCCTGCAGCCGGTGTATTGTCTGAACATGTGTTTAGCACGACTGGAGGGTTATATTTCCCAATGTTTTGGGGTGTACCCTAATTTAAAAAAATAAAAATACATTTTAAAACAAAAAGCAGTGTAGGCTACCTCCTCCACCGCCACTTCCACCTACACCGCCACATCCACCGCCTCGTCAACCTCCTTCCCCATATGGACCTGGTCCTCCTAGATCAAGACTATTATTTTTTATTTTTACGTATTTTATGTTATTTAAAGTCATTTCCCTATCCAAATTTGTTTGCAGAGCACTAGCCATGCTCTTAACCACATTTTGACAACATTTGCAGCCCTCTAGCCCTTTCCATGACATTTTTACAGCCATTTTAGTGCTCAAAAGTTCGGGTCCACATTGAGTTCACAGGGGTTCGGGGTCAAGTTCGGGTCAAGTAGAAGTCCCAAATTTTTACTTTTTCCGAAGTTCGGCCAAACCCGCTGAACCCGAACATCCAGGTGTCCTCTCAACCCTACTTGTAATATGACTGCGGAGTTACTAACGGTGCTAACATACTAACTGTCCTATGCGTGTAACTGTGCTAGCTATTCTAACTGAGTGATGAGCTTCAGCTATGTTAACTACAAATGATGTGTAATGAACTAACTGATGTAACGGACTATTTGTCATATAACGGTAAAATTGCCATGGTCTTTATTGCCTGGGGAAATACCAGGGATTGATTTAGTCAATTGATCATACTAACCGGAATGTGAGTTTGATTGGGTTAACTCATTAACCATATTAATGGGTTTTTGAGTTCGGCCGTGTGGCTTACAATGATGGGCGTTGAAGCAATTAAAATTGGCCTAGGGTTTAATATCCATGGTGATAACCGGGTGGTTTCCACCGGGTTAATTACATTTATTTATTACTGTCCCATTTATGTTGGCCACACTAACTGGACCAAGAGCATAAACGTGATAACCTTAATACGACTAAGAGTTCTAATTATATTAGACAAATAGAGAGCTGGGCCTTGACCTGGTTTATTACGTAAGGCAGAGATGGCCAGACAGGGTGCTGGGGAAAAAGGGGCGTGGGCAGGTGGAACTGAACACTTCAATTTCCCCAATGTTTAAAAAAACTGAAAGGACCAAGCAACAACTATTGACTAATATGCAAGGCCAGACGAGCCCCCCCACCCCCCCCCCCCCCCCAAAAAAAAAAAAAGATGATGTATCCCAAGATCTGAAGGGGGAGTTTTCTGACATGGCAGAAACCACTAACATTAAAATTCCAGTCGAGGGTTTCCAGATTGGAGAGAGAGGTATTAACTAGCAAAAAGAGGGGGATGATAGTAACCATAACAAAGGGGAGCAGGCACCTAGCTTGCAAGAAATTTTCCAAGAAATAAAAAATTGCAGTTTGGCAATAAAGGATCCAAACTGGTAATATTAACCCCTTAAGGACATAGGACGTACCGGTACGCCCTATTTCCCGAGTCCTTAAGGACCGAGGACGTACCGGTACGTCCTGACTTAAAAATGTAATTCCGGCGCCGCGGGGGTTAATCGGAACGGGATTTCGGCTGAAATCATTCAGCCGGCATCCCGTAACAACGCAGGGGGGGGTCATTGGACCCCCTCGTATCGGTGATCGCAGAAAACCGCAGGTCAATTCAGACCTGCGGTTTTCTGCGTTTCCGGTCCATTCGGGTGTCCTGTGACCCGATGAACCGGAAAAAGACTGCGATCGGTGGCGTAATTTTACACCACCAATCGCAGTCCGAGGATTTGAGGAGGCGGTGCTGGCCCTGGTGCTGAACACTGCTGTCCAGGGTGCTGATTGGTGCAGGGGAGAGAGGCGCGAGATTCAAACTTCCTGCGCTCCTCTCTCCCCTCCTCTTCCTGTTCTGCACGAGCACCCGGCAGCATCGTCCAGCACCAGCTCCTGTGTCCCCCTAATCGCCATCCATCACCCTCCTGCACCCATCGCCACCCAGGTAGGTTAGGGTCAGTGAGGGAGAGGCACCGTTAGGCAGGGAAAGAAGGGAAAAGTAAGTTAGGGAAGAAAAAAAAAAAAAAAAAAAAGTACTTTTATTCCAAACTTCCATCTTTCCATCTAACCCTAACCCCGACCCCCCCTGCCACTTGCCCCCCCCCCCTCAAGGACCTGATCTTTTCGGACCGGGAAAGAGCAGGCCGGAGTACCTCGGGAACTGGAGGCGCCCGGATCGTCCCTGGCCAACACTTTCCAGGTGTGGTCCCCCATACTGGAAAGAAGGGACGAACCCCAAAAAAGTGCAGAGTGTGTCACAAGAGGGGGATACGGAAGGACACCACCACTCAATGTGACACGTGCCCCGATCATCCGGGCCTCTGCATTATCGATTGCTTCAGGGAGTATCACACTTCCATGGAGTACTAAATTTTTATAATCCCCAACAGTTCACTAGAGAACATAAAACACTATGGCTCTCAGACTTTGGAGACACGAAAACAATTTTTCTTTCCCCAAAAAATATTAGTTTTAGTGCAGGCATCCTCAAACTGCGGCCCTCCAGATGTTGTAAAACCATAACTCCCAGCATGCCCAGACAACCTACAGCCATCATCAGGGCATGGTGGGAATTGTAGTTTTACAACATCTGGAGGGCCGCAGTTTTAGGATGGCTGCTTAGTGTCTCCAAAGTCTGAGAGCCATACATATTGGGCATCGTCGCGTGCGTAAAAGTCGTCGCTATAAAAATAACTTTTTACCAAACGCCTCGGATGAACGGTGTTAAAAATATAAAATAAAAACGGTGCCAAAACACCTATTTTTGGGCAAAATTTAAATTTAAATCCATTTTGCCGGTAATAAAGCAAGGGTTAACAGCCAAACAAAACTAAACATTTATTGCCCCAATTCTGTAGTTTGCAGAAACACCCCATATGTGGTCGTAAATGGCTATATAGCCGCACGGCAGGGCATAGAACGAAGGGAACTCCATACGGTTTCTGGAAGGCAGATTTTGATGGACAGTTTTTTTTTTTTACACCATGTCCCATTAGAAGCCCCCCCTGATGTAGCCTAGACTAGAAACTCCAAAAAAGTGACCCCATCTAAGAAACTACACCCCTGAAGGTATTCAAAAGTTACTTTACAAACTATGTTAACCCTTTAGGTGTTCCACAAAACTAAATAGCGAATGTAGAAACAATTTTAGAATTTAATTTTTTTGTTACATTGCCTCAAAAAAGAGTAATATAGAGCAACCAAAAATCAAATTTACCCCAAAAATAGTCCCAAAACAACAACCACCTTATCCCGTAGTTTCCTAGATGGGGTCACTTTTATGGAGTTTCTACTCTAGGGGGGCATCAGGGGGCTTGAAAGGGTACATGGTGTAAATAAACCAGTCCAGCAAAATCTGCCTTCCAAAAACCATATGACGTTCTTCTTCTATGTCCTGCCGTTTAGCCAAATAGTAGTTTACCACCACATATGGGGTGTTTCTGCAAACTACAGAATCAGGGCAACCCATTTTGAGTGTTGTTTGGCAGTTAACCCTTGTTTTACTCCTGGAAAAAATTGATTATATTGGAAAATTTTCCAAAAAATAGAAATTTCAAAATTGTTTCTCCATCTGCCATTAACTCTTGTGGAACACCTAAAGGGTTAACAAAGTTTGTAAACCCAGTTTTGAATACCGTGAGGGGTGTACTTTCTTAGATGGAGTCACTTTTTTAAAATTTCTATTCTAGGGGTGCAACAGGGGGCTTCAAATGGGACATGGTATAAACAAAACCAGTCCTGCAAAATCTGCCTTCCAAAACCCATATGGTGTTCCCCTCCTTCTATGTGCTACCGTTCGGCCAAACAGTAGTTTACGACCACATATGGGGTGTTTTTGCAAACTACAGAATCAGGGCAACCCATTTTGAGTGTTGTTTGGCAGTTAACCCTTGTTTTACTCCTGGAAAAAACTGATTATATTGGAAAATTTTCCAAAAAATAGAAATTTCAAAATTGTTTCTCCATCTGCCATTAACTCTTGTGGAACACCTAAAGGGTTAACAAAGTTTGTAAACCCAGTTTTGAATACCTTGAGGGGTGTACTTTCTTAGATGGAGTCACTTTTTTGAAATTTCTATTCTAGGGGTGCAACAGGGGGCTTCAAATGGGACATGGTATAAACAAAACCAGTCCTGCAAAATCTGCCTTCCAAAACCCATATGGTGTTCCCCTCCTATGTGCTACCGTTCGGCCAAACAGTAGTTTACGACCACATATGGGGTGTTTTTGCAAACTACAGAATCAGGGCAACCCATTTTGAGTGTTGTTTGGCAGTTAACCCTTGTTTTACTCCTGGAAAAAACTGATTATATTGGAAAATTTTCCAAAAAATAGAAATTTCTAAATTGTTTCTCCATCTGCCATTAACTCTTGTGGAACACCTAAAGGGTTAACAAAGTTTGTAAACCCAGTTTTGAATACCTTGAGGGGTGTACTTTCTTAGATGGAGTCACTTTTTTGAAATTTCTATTCTAGGGGTGCAACAGGGGGCTTCAAATGGGACATGGTATAAACAAAACCAGTCCTGCAAAATCTGCCTTCCAAAACCCATATGGTGTTCCCCTCCTTCTATGTGCTCCCGTTCGGCCAAACAGTAGTTTACGACCACATATGGGGTGTTTCTGCAAACTACAGAATCAGGGCAACCCATTTTGAGTGTTGTTTGGCAGTTAACCCTTGTTTTACTCCTGGAAAAAATTGATTATATTGGAAAATTTTCCAAAAAATAGAAATTTCAAAATTGTTTCTCCATCTGCCATTAACTCTTGTGGAACACCTAAAGGGTTAACAAAGTTTGTAAACCCAGTTTTGAATACCTTGAGGGGTGTACTTTCTTAGATGGAGTCACTTTTTTGAAATTTCTATTCTAGGGGTGCAACAGGGGGCTTCAAATGGGACATGGTATAAACAAAACCAGTCCTGCAAAATCTGCCTTCCAAAACCCATATGGTGTTCCCCTCCTTCTATGTGCTACCGTTCGGCCAAACAGTAGTTTACGACCACATATGGGGTGTTTCTGCAAACTACAGAATCAGGGCAACCCATTTTGAGTGTTGTTTGGCAGTTAACCCTTGTTTTACTCCTGGAAAAAATTGATTATATTGGAAAATTTTCCAAAAAATAGAAATTTCAAAATTGTTTCTCCATCTGCCATTAACTCTTGTGGAAGACCTAAAGGGTTAATAAAGTTTGAAAAAACAGTTTTGAATACCTTGAGGGGTGTAGTTTCTAGAATGGGGTCATTTTTGGGAGGTTTCTATTATCTAAGCCTCACAATATGACTTCAAACCTGAACTGGTCCATAAAAAGTGGGATTTTGAAGATTTCTCAAAAATTTCAAAATTTGCTTCTAAACTTCTAAGCCTTGTAACATCCCCAAAAAATAAAATATCATTCCCAAAATGCTACAAACATGAAGTAGACATATGGGGAATGTAAAGTCATCACAATTTTTGGGGGTATTACTATGTATTACAGAAGTAGAGAAACTGAAACTTTGAAATTTGCTAATTTTTCAGAATTTTTGGTAAAAAATGTATTTTTTTATGCAAAAAAATTAACTTTTTTGACCCAATTTTAGCAGTGTCATGAAGTACAATATGTGACGAAAAAACTATCTCAGAACGGCCTGGGAAAGTCGAAGCGTTTTCAAGTTATGAGCACTTAAAGTGACACTGGTCAGATTTGCAAAAAATGGCCTGGTCCTTAAGGTGAAAATGAGCCTGGTCCTTAAGGGGTTAAGGAGGTGGTTGGGCTCCTTAGAATGGATTTACAAAAAGTATAAGGACAGGTTGGCAGAGGTAGAGAAAAGAGTATCAGACTCTGAGGATCTCTTACAGATAACGGTCAGAGAAGGGTCAATCTAAGATGCTTGGGGATCCCGGAGGGGGTAGAAGGACGGGATCTATGTGGGTATATACAAAACTGGCTGAGGGAACAACTGGGCCAAGATATCTCAGATTATATGAATTTTGTGGAAAAGGCCTATAGAATGCCAGCGAAACTACCCGAAACAAGACCAAGATCAATAATCATTAATTTACTATCAGTAAGCGATAAGGAGGAGATAGTACGTAGGTCCAGGAAGAAGGGGAGGTTGGAGTGTGCGAGCACAGCAGTCATGTTATTTCCCGATTATGCTAGGGAAACAGTAAGGGAAAGGAAGTCAGTTAGTTTATTGATGTTAAGAAAAAGTTGTGTTTGCATAATGTAAAATATTCAATGATGTTCCCAGCAAAGTTACGGGTTGAAAGGGAGAATAGAACCTGTTTTTTTTTTTACCGCTGAGGCGGCGGGAGATTGGATTAGAGAAAAATTAAAGAGCTGAGACAGAAAATGGGTCGGGGTGGGGCCAGGAGGGAGTAATGCTTTGGTAGAGAGCCAGGGCTAAATGCCATTCTGGGTCATTCAGGAAGGTGGGGATGGGGTTGGGTGTTTTTTTTTCTCTCTTTGCCCATGTTTATATACCACCCCCCTTTAAAGTAGATGTCCTGCAAAAAATACACGATTTTGTGTTAAACGGTAGGGGATAAAGAACTGTTGGTTGTTGGAGATTTCAACAATGTTATGGATAGCAAAATAGATAGCCATAGTGTAGGTAACACCCAAATAATTTGCACAGAATGTCAATTAAAAAAATATCACAGAGGAAATCGGCTGGATGGATATTTGGAGAGTAATGAACCCTAAATAAAATAAAAAAAATATTCATGTTTTTCAAAGACTCATAAGAGCTTATCACAGATTTAGCTTTCACTAATAATAAAGGTTTGTGTGATCTTGAACAGGTTAAATACAGACAGCGAGGGATTTCGGACCACAATCCAAGAAATAATATAAGAAGGTTACATATATAATGGGGATACAAAATAGGATTTTGAGAGAGATAATGGACTTTTTTGTTATGAACGACGGGTCAGCATTAATAAACAAACATAGTATGGGAGGCTGCAAAGGGGGGAGTAGTTAAAATTAAGGGGTGGTGGGGTTGATATGTGGGATTATTGTGTATATAAATGATTGTTAAATCTGTTTTTGTATAATGTCAAGAAAATTATAAAGATTTGTTAAATAAAAAAAATAAGATTTTTGCCCAAAATTGGTGTTTTTCTAATAGCAGAATAGAACCACAGTATCTAAATGGTGTATTTCACAATTACATATGCAGCAAAGGCTGCAAAATTAGTTTTTTTGCCCAAAATGGGTGTTTTTCTAATATCAGAATAGAACCAGAGTATCGAAAGGGTGCATCTCACACATACAGATGCAGACTAGGCCGCAATTGAAGATTTTGGCTTAAAATGGGCGTTTTATTAATAGCAGAATAGAACCACAGTATGTATCTCACACGTACAGATGCAAACTTGGCCGCAATAAAGATTTTTGCCCAAAAGGGGTGTTTTATTAATAGCAGAATAGAACCACAGTATCTAAAGGGTGTATCTCACAATGAAATATGCAACAAAGGCTGCAAAATTAAGTTTTTTGCCCAAAATGGGTGTATTTTTAATAACAGAATATGGCAGTAGTATATAACGCTTGAATTTCACATGTGCAGATGCAGCAAGGGCTGTAAAATTGTGTATTTTGCCCCAAAATGGTGTTTTTTAAAACCCCAAAAATTATAGCTGTATTTCTAGCTTAAATTGCACACTGACTGATGCGGCAGAGGCCCCAAATTATAGTTATTGCCAAAAACTGGTATTTTTTTCAAAGCCAGAAAATTATTGAAGTATTTCAAACTTGTTTGTAACAATAACAGATACAGCAAAGGCTGCAATATTAAGTATTTTGCCCAAAATGGGTGTTTTTTTAATAACAGAATATGACTGTATTTCTAGCTCAAATTGCACACTGACTAATGCTGCAAAGGCACCAGATGTAGGATATTGCCAAAAAAGGGTGTTTAAAAAAAAAATACGGATTATTATTGCAGTATTTCAAGCTTGGATTTGAATGGCACAAAAGCACAGATGCAGTGCTGGTGCCCTGAGCTTGCATAAAATTGCAGCCGCCGCCCACCTAACTATCAGACGGATAAAAGTTATTTTTCTCTGTCACTGGGCTCAGGGCAGGGTAAAAGGATTGTGCCCTGCACCCACACAACTAAATCTATGTAGATCGCTGAGTTCAAATGGAGTTCTGATCACAGATTCTGTTCTATTCTCTCCCTCACAGCAGCAGCATCCTCTCCCTACACTAAGCACAGCAGAGTGACAGGCAGCGCTACGTTACTCCAGCTTATATAGAGGCTGGGTCACATGCTGCACTTGCCAATCACAGCCATACCATTAGTAGGCATGGCTGTGATGGCTTCTAAGGGCACACTGTCATGGTCTTACCTTCTTGCTGTCCTCCTTCGTTTGACATGTGCTGGCGGCCATCTTGGTTTCTGGGTTTCCTGTAGCCTCCCACCCTGCGGCTTCTCCTTCCCACTGGGAGGAGCTGGATGCCTAGCTCATATATATAGGAGGTCTGTGGCTTCAGTTCCCTGCTTGGTCCTCCTGTGTTCACATGCTTCTAAGACTGCTGCTGCTTCTGGTTCCTGATCCTGGCTTCGTCTGACTACCCTTCTGGTTCCTGATCCTGGCTTCGTCTGACTACCCTGCTGGTTCCTGATCCAGGCTTCGTCTGACTACCCTTCTGGTTCCCGACTTCTGGCTTCGCAAGACCCTGCTTCGGTTTAGCCATCCGCTTGGACTTTTGCCTTACGGCTTGACTTTCAATAAAGCCTTCTTATTTCCACTATCTCTTGTTGTACGTCTGGTTCATGGTTCCTTGACATTAGGACCAAGCCATGAATTCTGACGGTACAGGGCCATCCTCGCTACCTACGCTGGTTGCCAGACTTGATCAGCAGGATCACCTGTTGGGTCGGTTCGCTGTGGCGTTGCAAACCCTGCTTGAACGCACGGCTCATTTAGCTTCCGTTGCCGATGGGTCGGTTGTCGCTCCTGGGCCCGCTCCTACTGCCGCTCCGGTTGTTGCGCCAGAGTCTACCCCGATACCTGTTGCTGCGCCTGCGGTGTTTCGGGGTATGACCGGTTCTGCCCCCCTTCCACAGCGCTTTGGGGGAGAGCCAACTCAGTGCCGAGGTTTCCTTAACCAGGTGGGCATTTATTTCGAGTTGCTGCCACATGCCTTTCCTACTGAGAGATCAAAGGTGGGCTTCTTGATCTCGCTGCTCTCGGACAAGGCCTTGGCCTGGGCCAGCCCTTTATGGGAGAACAACAATCCGGTGGTTGCCGAGTTTTCCGGTTTTGTTGCTTCTCTTCGGAAGGTATTCGATGTGCCGGCTCGTGCTGCCTCTGCTACGAAGCTCCTTATGTCCATCAGACAGGGTTCACGATCCGTAGCTGAATACGCCATTGAGTTTCGTACCCTGGCAGCAGAGGTGGGCTGGAATAATGAGGCTCTGGTCGCTGCTTTCTCTCATGGTCTCTCGGATGCCTTGAAGGATGAGGTTGCAGCTAAGGACCTACCAGTGGAGCTCGAGTCCCTTATTTCTTTCCTGATTTTGATTGACACCAGACTCAGGGAGAGACCTTCCTTTAAGGAGAGCCTGCGGAGGCCTTCTAACAGATTGGCGCCTACGTTTGCTGTCCCACCCGTGCCTCCCTCTCCTCCCACGCCTCCTGGGGATGACTTGTCTGGGGGTGAACCCATGCAGCTGGGGTTTGCTCGCCTGTCCGAGGGGGAGAGGGTACTCCGGAGACGCGAGGGCCGATGCATGTACTGTGGTCTCGGTGGGCATTTTCGGTTGGCATGCCCGAACCATCCGGGAAACGCTCGCACCTGAGATCCTGTCGGGGGCAGATCTTGGGTGGAGTCTCCTCGTCCCCGGTTTCCCGTGTTGACAAACCACTGATTACTGTTGTCCTCTCCTGGGTCGGGGGCTCGGTGACGACCCAGGCGTTGGTGGACTCTGGTGCTGGTGGTTTGTTCATTGATAGTGTGTTCGCTGCCGCCAATTCCATTCCTCTGCAGCCTCGAGGTTCCCCACTGGCTCTTGAGGCGATAGACGGCAGACCCCTTCTGCCGCCACACGTGACTCAGGAGACCCTTCCAGTGGGGATGGCCATTGGTGCCGGTCACAGAGAGTCGGTCTGTCTCCAGGTTATTTCGTCTCCACACTACTCGGTGGTCTTGGGGTACCCCTGGCTCCAGAAGCATAATCCGACTTTCGATTGGAGATCGGCCGAGATCCTCTCGTGGTCACCGCAGTGTGGGGCTAGTTGCATTCATGGGCCTGTCAAGTTGCTGTGTACTTCCTCGGACTCTCTGTTGCCTCCTGAATACGAGGAGTACCGGGAAGTATTCGATAAGGTGCGTGCGGTTGCCCTACCTCCGCACCGCCCATACGATTGTGCCATAGAGTTACAATCTGGTGCCGTTCCTCCTCGTGGCAAAGTCTATCCACTGTCGGTAGCGGAGAATGAGGCCATGGAGGAGTACGTGAGGGAGGCGCTTTCACGCGGACACATTCGCAAATCCTCGTCCCCGGCAGGGGCTGGATTTTTCTTTGTGAAAAAGAAGGGCGGTGAGTTGAGGCCTTGCATCGACTACAGGGGTCTCAATCGCATCATGATCAAGAACGCTTACCCGATACCCTTGATTTCCGAGCTGTTCGATCGCCTCAAAGGGGCCACGGTCTTTACCAAACTCGACCTAAGGGGGGCATATAACCTGGTAAGGATCAAGGCGGGCGATGAGTGGAAGACCGCGTTTAACACCAGGACCGGTCATTATGAATCCTTGGTTATGCCCTTTGGGTTGTGCAATGCGCCCGCAGTCTTCCAGGAATTCATCAACGATGTTTTCCGTGACCTGTTGCAGCAGTGTGTGGTGGTCTATTTGGATGACATCTTGGTATATTCTGAATCCATGGAGGCCCACATTCTGGATGTCAGACAAGTGTTGCAACGCTTACGAGAGAACAAGCTGTTCGGTAAGCTTGAGAAATGCGAATTTCACCGATCCCAGGTAACCTTCTTAGGTTACATCATTTCCGCTGAGGGGTTCTCCATGGATCCTGAGAAGGTTTCGGCTGTCTTACAGTGGCCCCAGCCCAGTGGGCTTCGTGCCCTGCAGCGCTTTTTGGGCTTCGCCAATTATTATCGGAAGTTCATCAGGGACTTTTCCATGCTAGCCAAGCCTCTCACGGATCTGACCAGGAAGGGCAGTAATCCCCAGGTCTGGCCGCTCGAGGCCATCCGAGCTTTTGAGGCTCTAAAGTCCGCCTTTGTGTCGGCTCCGATTCTGTCGCATCCCAACCCTGGGTTGCCTTTTGTCCTCGAGGTGGACGCGTCTGAGACGGGAGTAGGCGCCCTCCTGTCTCAGCGTAGAACACCAGAGGGTCCTCTGCTTCCTTGTGGGTTTTACTCCCGGAAACTGTCTTCCGCGGAGTGCAACTATCAGATTGGTGACAGGGAGTTATTGGCCATCGTGCAGGCCCTTAAAGAATGGAGGCACTTGCTCGAGGGCTCGGTGGTTCCGGTTCTCATCCTGACGGACCACAAGAATCTGACCTACCTCTCTGAGGCCAAGAGATTGACACCACGTCAGGCCAGATGGGCTCTGTTCTTGTCACGTTTTAATTACGTGGTCTCCTACCTACCCGGTTCCAAGAACATCAGAGCGGATGCCTTATCACGGCAGTACTCCGAGCTGTCCGGGGAGGAGTCGATTCCGACTTCGGTCATACCTCCAAATCAGATCCTGGCCGCTATTCGCACCAGCCTGACCTCTCCCCTGGGTGAGCAGATTTTGGCGGCTCAATCTGGTGCTCCCTCTGGGAGACCCAACGGCAGATGTTTTGTGCCTGAGGAGTTGCGCACTCGGTTGTTGCGAACCTACCATAACTCCAAGGCCGCGGGGCATCCTGGAAAGAATCAGCTGTCCTGGGCTGTTTCACGTCTGTTCTGGTGGCCTTCTCTACGTTCCGACATCGCCGCATATGTAGCGGCATGCTCCGTTTGTGCCCAGAGTAAGTCCCCTCGGCACCTTCCGTTGGGCCTTTTGCAACCCATAGCCACCGGGGAGCGTCCATGGTCACACCTGGGGATGGATTTCATTGTGGACCTCCCTGCATCCCGAGGCCATACGGTCATTCTCATGATTGTGGATCGGTTTTCCAAAATGTGCCACTGTGTTCCTCTCAAGAAGTTACCCTCTGCACAAGTGTTGGCCTCGATTTTTGCCAGGGAGGTCTTCCGGTTGCACGGTTTGCCCAAGGAGATTGTGTCGGATCGGGGGAGTCAGTTTGTGTCCAGGTTCTGGCGCGCCTTTTGCTCCCAGTTGGGGATTCATCTCTCTTTCTCCTCGGCCTACCACCCTCAGTCCAATGGGGCCGCAGAACGATCCAATCAGGCCTTGGAGCAATTCCTTCGTTGCTATGTCTCCGATCACCAAGACAATTGGGTTGACCTCCTGCCTTGGGCTGAGTTTGCCAGGAACACGGCGGTGAACTCTTCCTCTGGGACGTCTCCCTTCATGGCCAATTATGGGTTCCAACCTGCCGTGTTACCGGAGGTATTCTCTCCCCAGGATATTCCGGCTGTGGAGGATCACCTTTCCGTCCTACGTGCTTCTTGGGTACAGATCCAGAGGTCCCTTGAGGTCTCTGCGCAGCGCCAGAGACTCCAGGCTGATCGCAGACGAGCGCCCGCTCCTTCCTACCAGGTCGGAGACCGCGTATGGTTGTCCACCCGCAACCTCAACCTTCGAGTGCCCACTCCCAAGCTGGCGCCTCGCTTTGTTGGTCCCTTCCGAGTGCTTCGCAGGGTAAACCCGGTAGCCTATGCCCTCGCGCTTCCTCCTGGCATGCGGATCTCCAACGTGTTTCATGTCTCCCTGTTGAAGCCACTGGTGTGTAATCGTTTCACTTCCTCGGTTCCTCGGCCTCGTCCGGTCCAAGTGGGCAATCGTGAGGAGTATGAGGTGAGCAATATCCTGGACTCACGCCTGGTCCGCGGTCGGGTGCAGTTTTTGGTCCATTGGCGTGGTTATGGTCCAGAGGAGAGTTCCTGGGTTCCCTCCGCAGATGTCCATGCTCCTGCCTTGCTCCGAGCCTTCCACGCACGCTTCCCTCAGAAACCGTTCTTTACTCCGCGGAGGAGGGGCCCTTGAGGGGGAGGTACTGTCATGGTCTTACCTTCTTGCTGTCCTCCTTCGTTTGACATGTGCTGGCGGCCATCTTGGTTTCTGGGTTTCTTGTAGCCTCCCACCCTGCGGCTTCTCCTTCCCACTGGGAGGAGCTGGATGCCTAGCTCATATATATAGGAGGTCTGTGGCTTCAGTTCCCTGCTTGGTCCTCCTGTGTTCACATGCTTCTAAGACTGCTGCTGCTTCTGGTTCCTGATCCTGGCTTCGTCTGACTACCCTTCTGGTTCCTGATCCTGGCTTCGTCTGACTACCCTGCTGGTTCCTGATCCAGGCTTCGTCTGACTACCCTTCTGGTTCCCGACTTCTGGCTTCGCAAGACCCTGCTTCGGTTTAGCCATCCGCTTGGACTTTTGCCTTACGGCTTGACTTTCAATAAAGCCTTCTTATTTCCACTATCTCTTGTTGTACGTCTGGTTCATGGTTCCTTGACACACACGAGTCAAACGCTTGTTGATTGGCTGCACTCCAGCCTTTCAAAAAGTGTTAAGAAATCACCGAACACCGAACCCGAACTTTTACTGAAATGTTCGGGTTCGGGGTCCAAAAATCCTAAAGTTCGGTACGAACCCGAACTTTGCAGTTCGGGTTCGCTCAACGCTAATCAGGATGCATCAGTTGAGTCCCTCTTATGGTATTTGACCAGAAAAAATACCGCAGCATGCTAAGGTATTTTCTTCGTCCAAATTTCCAGAACACTTGCTGGATTGCTAGATCCGGCATTAATTTCCACGGAAATGTATTAGTGCTGGATCCAACATTAAAATTGACGCACTGACGGAACCGGTCTCTCAGTCGGTGCATGCGCAGACCTAAATGCAGACAAAATAAATATCGGGTCCATTTTTCCGGATGACACCCGAGAGATGGATCCGGTGTTTCAATGCGTTTGTTAGACTAATCCGCATCCAGATCCGTCTACAAATGCTATCTGTTTGCATACAGATTTCCGGATCCGGTAGGCAGTTCTGGCTACGGAACTGCCTGCCGGATCTTCACAACGCTAGTCTGATAGTACCCTTACTTTACAAGACAGTATAGAAAGGTTATTGAATATAGTTAGGAGGACAATTAGAAACCTGAGCATTTGTATACAGCCCTCCTAAGCAGAGAGAGAAGAGTTAGCTGGCATCCCCCAATTCTTTTTTACAATTTTTGTTACCCTAATGATAATGATCTAGGTGCACAGGTCCCCCAAGCAATCCAACAGGATTCAAGCAACTTTGAGGCTTACCAGATGAGAGATGGGCTTGAATATCTCATTGCACACAAGGTGGATAGGTGGTCGGCTTGCACCATACCCAGATTTTGGCATATAGCCTGTGTGATCATTGGTTCTATGTTGTCTATTGTATGTCATAGATAAATGCTCTTATTTTTAAAATAAGAGCATTTATAAAAAAACAAAAAAAATAATAGATTAAATAATAACTATAAAAAATATATTCATGATAGATAGATAGAATAATAACTAGTGTTGAGCGCGAATATTCGAATTGCGAATTTTTTTCTCGAATATCGCAATTTAGAGATTTCGCAAATATTTAGAATATCATTCTATATATTCGTGAAATCAAATATTTTTTTTTTTATTGTTATATTTTTTTCTTTCCCACTTCTCTAAAGTTGTTCTTACCTGTCCTTTGGATTCCTGGCTTCCTGGCTGCTCCAGTCAGTGCCCGATGCCGCTTCTGCCGACTTCCGTGCTCATGGAGCGTCCCCATCACCATGGGAACGTCTCCATATACTAGAATGTACTGTCGTATTTGAGAATTACGTTGAAATCGCAATTCGATGAATTCAAGTTATAATAATCGCATGGCGATTTCAACTTAGCACTGCTATATTCCATTAGCTAAATTACAATCCATATGTGTATTTTACGAAATTTCGTAATATTGCTCTAACTTGGTCTTTTAGAATATTCGTAATATTGCTCTAACTTCGTCTTTTAGAATATTCGTAATGTTCTAAAAGACGAAGTTAGAGCAATATTAAGAATATACGTAAAAATTTGAAATCGCAATGCGATTAATATAACTCGAAGTAGTCGCATGGCGATTTCAACTTAGCACTGCTATATTCCATATTAGGCTAGAATTAACGAATATGGAATATAGCAGTGTCAAGTTGAAATCGCAATTCGATTATTATAACTTGAATTAATCGGATTGCGATTTCAACTTGACACTGCTATATTCCATCCGTATATTTCTAATATAGCACTATATTCGAAATATTCCGGTTCATTCTTTCATCAGTCAAGCATTACTATGCTCTTCCTTAAAGCTTGTGTGCGAGCCGATCCACTTGCATATTGTAAAGACGATTTTTCGCAAAGAAAAAGTTATGTTCCATGTCAAGCAACCGTGCCTAGAATACACTTGACATGTCAAAAGCGTTCAGTATTCTTACTCACACAATTTAAACACTCAATATATTTTATGTGACAATTTGCTGCTATCATATTCGTATAAAATTATTTTCGTGTAATGGTTAGCCCTTCTGAACTACTGTTAGCAGCTTATTGCTTAAAGCTTGTGTGAGATCCGATCCACTCGCATATTGTAAAGACGATTTTTCGCAAAGAAAAAGTTATGTTCCATGACAAGCAACCGTGCCTAGAATACACTTGACATGTCAAAAACCATTCAGTATCCATACCCATTTAATTTTAGCACTTTAAATGTATAGTATTGTACGCGAAAATTAGCTGCCATTACATTCGCAAAAAAAAACTATTCGTGTTATGGTGTTCCCGCCTAAACCACTGTATTTCACATATAGCGTATATTGAGAGAATAATTGGCCCTCAAATATTACCAGACATCATAACGTTTACTTACTGAGTGACCCTTCAAATACCAGTGCATGTAGCTTATTTTACAACGGTTCTTATAATGCGAAAAATCGGGCATTAATAATTCGCATAATTCTATTCGTATGATGTAAGTTTGTTAGTCTATTGCATCAGCTTAGGTGGATAGTATAATATTGTGAATTATTCATAAACCGAATATTCGTATTTTTTGTTGTTGATTGCTAACCCCTCCCTAATCTTGCTTATAGCCAATGAGAAAGCATTGTCACAGCTTAGCAACATCCCTAGCAACCAATCAGAAAGTAGTCTACCTCTCACTATATAAATCGAGGCACTCCCCGGTATCCACTTTGTGCGTTTAGTTTTTGGAGAGATAGGAGCTTGTGCTTGTGAGCTGTTGGTTTCTATTGTTCAAGAAATTCAAATTGATACTTTTATTTAGCTATTTAGTGTTAGGTAGTACTAGTGATTAATTATGGAATAGCTTTTAGGGTCCGTAGTCTCAAACAAGATTAACTGCTGACAGCCTGTGTAATGCCAGCCACAGGGCTGACGGCTTGGAAGATATCCGCTGACACTTGCCTGCCTTCAAGTGTACCTCATTCTCTCTCATGCTTCCATGGAACTACTCCTTGACAAGGGAGCCTGGTGCATCATAGGTGAGATGTCTGAACCATACAAGGCCATGGAACTGATAGTCGGGTGTGACCACCCAGTGCACCCCTGGGGACCTGCCACCTTCTTCCGCAAGGTGTGGGAGACTTGATTCCCCTGGAAGGGCAAACCAGCCCATTGCCGGGTGAAATGGGGACTCAACAAGCCCAGCCGCTGGAACTTCGGGTGGGGTGCACCTACCGGGTGCACTCTCCTTCACGGTCTGCTCTTTCTCAAAACACCGTCCGGCCCTTCTCTTTGCCAGCCGGAGGAGTGGGGGGCTCCTCCCGATCCCCTGGAACTGCTGGTCGGATAAAAAATCCAAATCCTCTCGCTCAAACCGACAGATTCTACCTTCTCTGCCGGCGGGAGGAGTGAGGAACTCCTGCCCAGGCCCCTGAACTGCTTGGTGGGATTCGCCCACCCAGTTCTCTCCCCAGGACCTCTCTACCTTCTTCCGGGAGGTGTTGGAAAGGGAGGCCCCCTC